>NC_041402.2:80027808-80097808 GCF_900747795.2 Erpetoichthys calabaricus
CCGGCACCATGGAACTCATGTTTTCGGCACCCCCTTTGAGGTCTTCGCGTCCCTTTGTGCTGCGCCGCTCGCGCCTTCGTAGCCTCCGCCGGTCGTGGGGCTGCCCCATCGCCAAGGAAGAGTCCTTCAGTGCGGCGGTCCGTCCCAGGAGGGCAGGTCCTCCACGAAGCAGGCCCTACTGCGCATTCGGGGTCCGGTCCTGTAACCAAAACAGAAAGAGGGGCAGAAGCGCTGCCTGGACGCCACCACCTGACATCCCTCTGTGCTGCGCACTGGCAGCGCTCTCCCCCCTTAACGGCACCCCACGATTTGCCTGTTCGGTGCCTTCTCTGCAGGCTCCCTGCCCATCAGCTGGTGTCTGACGGATCCGCTCGCACCGTCGTCTCCCTCACTGGCCTTGGAGCTTCCCTCTGCCTCCGCAGAGGACGGCCGCTCTCTGGACGTGTGCACCCAGCTGCACGCCCCTTCCTGTTGGAGGAATCGGCACTCAGCCCTTGATCCCTCCTTTCCCTCTTGGACGCCCTGACGGTTTGAGTCTGCGCATGACAAACGTGCAGCCCCGTTCCCATCTGCGTCCATGCAGAGTGACGGGAGACTGCCGCAGGCGCGGGTCGTCGGGCGCTAGGACCCAGAGTACTCATCAACCCCTGTCTTGTTTGTCCTCTCGAGGTTGCTCCCCTCGCCTTGCTAACAGCCTGCACCTCCGCCTCCACTGTCGGAGATCCCCCTACTCGATACCGGTCATTATAATCACGGCCAGTTTCAGTAGGCTCTCCTGTATGCTGTACGGAGTCGGCTTTACTTACCGTCTCTGCCGTGCCACTCCGGCCAAAGGATCCAGCGACACGCTCATCCACCGCAGCACGCAGCGTCTGTAATGACGCGTTCGCCTTCCCCTCCAGCTCCTGCAAGTTTGCACGGAGCACATGTAGCACCTGTGGCAGCGGCGCTACGGACTGAAGCGCTTGCTCCAGCTCATGCAGCGCCGCGGACAAGCAGAGAAAGTCAGCCGGCGATTGACTTACCGGGATGTCAGTCATACTCACCGGCTGCTTCCTGTGGGGCTTCTCCTCCGGCCCAATCGGGTTTCTCCCTGGCCTGAGATGGACATTCCTTGGTCCCACCTCTATACAGTCATTGGCGGGCAGACAAGACACACCGTCCAGTCCCGTGCCTGCCACGGGGAGGGACTTCCGGTCCGCGGCCATTTTGGCTCTTCGCCTCCTAGTGCGGTGACGAGCCGGCTCTTTGGGTTGCAGCGTCTCCCTTTCTGCAGCCTCCGCTGCTGCTGCCGCTTCCTGAAAGCCCCGCAGAGCAGCGCGAGTCTGCCACCGACCAGGATCCGGGCAGCCCCTGCCTGCTAAACACAAAACACACACGGCCCTGCAGGGCCGGTTGCTGACAAGCAGGGAACTCACCTTCCGGGTCCCGTCTGTCCGGGGAAACGTCCCCGGCGTGGCCTCCTTCGACACCACGCCGTCCCGGGCGCCCTCTGCAACAGCACACTCCCTGGAGCCCGCTGCACTCAGATAAGGCCCGTCGATCTTTTGCCGCACCAGGAGAGAACCTTGTAACCGCGGCCTGTTAGCGGTCTGGGTAATGAGTCTCCTTCGTGGGGTTGTAGGCACACCACTCCCGCGGCACGTGTGTGGGCGCACCTGCTGCGCCGAGCTGTCCACAAAATTATTTTGAACAGGGATTCCCCGCCTTGTAACAGGCAGATCATCCCACCCTTGTCGCCATTGTGAAGACTGGCTCAGACACAGACAGGCAGACACGCTCATGTCACCCAACACGTGTTTATTTACAATATATACATTGTCCATACTGTGCTCACAAGCCCAAAAGACCCCAAAGTCCTGGCCACAACACAATGCCTTCTTCAGGCCGCCTCCTTGTCGTCCTCCTCCTGACGTCATCCTACTTCCTCCCGACTCTTGTCCATGACTGGAGGGAGGCGGCCCCTTTTATATACACCCGGATGTGCTCCAGGTGCTCCCCGGCAATCTTCCACCGGCACTCCCCAGTGTGGCGGAAGTGTCGGCTGTGTACCCGGAAGCATTCCGGGTGTCCCCTCTTCTCTTCCCCCCAGCACTTCCTGGTGTGGCGGAAGCGCTGGGGTCCAGGGTCCCCAAGCTCTATACCCATGGCCCCCAATACAACCAGGGCAGACGCCCCCTCGCGTTCTGGAGGAGGAATGAGCCCTCCTCCTGTCCTCTTGGGCATCCCGGCCGGGCATGAACCCCATCCGGTTGCCACACTATCTATCTATCTATCTATCTATCTATCTATCTATCTATCTATCTATCTATCTATCTATCTATCTATCTATCTATCTATCTATCTATCTATCTATCTATCTATCTATCTAAGTCTTGGAGACAGTGTTCAAAGGTTGCAGATAGCTTTAATTTCACTGAGTCATTTTCTGTATTGCAATTGGTTATGTGAAAAACCAGAAAGAAAGAAAAAGGGAAGGACAAGAACCAGTTGATACAGTTTGATTGAGATATGGCTGCAATAAAGAATGCCGACCAAGAAGAAGATACTTTGTATTCTGTTTCTCTGGCCACCACCTCACAAACACCATCACTTACATGTTGTTGAAATCAAACCTTGTTAAGTGGGCAGTAGTTGATTCATACACCCAGCCTCTTTGAGCCTTGTTTCACCACCATAAAGGTTCTCTGTTTTGACCATACAGTTGATTTTGCAACCACTAAGTTCTATTTACGGATATTGTGGCAAGGTGACCACTGAGTAGTCATAATAATAAAAGGCAAAGCCCTCACTGACTGACTGACTCACTCACTGACTGACTGACTGACTCATCACTAATTCTCCAACTTCCCGTGTAGGTGGAAGGCTGAAATTTGGCAGGCTCATTCCTTACAGCTTACTTACAAAAGTTAGGCAGGTTTCATTTCGAAATTCTACGCGTAATGGTCATAACTGGAACATATTTTTTGTCCATACACTGTAATGGAGGAGGCGGAGTCACGTATCGCGTCATCACGCCTCCTACGTAATCACGTGAACTAAAAACAAGGAAGACATTTACAGCACGAGTCACACGCGGGAACGAAGGTAAATGACGTTAATTTTTGACTGTCTTTTAATACTGTGTAAGCATACATATTAACACGTGCAATTAAACGTGTGCATTTACGGGGTGATTTCTCAGGCTTAAAAGCTCGCCTTTTATGAAACGCGGAAACAAAGGTAAATCACGTTCTTCACTGTCTTTTAATACTGTGTAACCATACATATTAACACATGTGCAATTAAACGTGTGCATTTACGGGGTGATTTCTCAGGCTTAAAAGCTCGCCTTTTACTAAAAAGGTAAATGCAAAACTATTTTCAATCATTCTATGATCTGCTTCTCACAACTGAAGGCACCGTGGCTGATGTTACGTCACTTGCTGTCCGACCATAAGCTTTACCTGGTAGGTAGCCGGCCACTCACTTCACTCCCTTTCGGGAATCGAACCTCTGAGGTTTTCTTTTGTTCTTAATTAAAATTTAAAACCAATACTTCACCGCTGCTAAGCCCCTCTAGCGCTGACGTCTGAGGTTCAATTACCGTAAGCAAGTGCAGTGAGTGTGTAATTACATTCACGGCATTCGTAGTGTGATTCACAATCTGATTGTATGGGTGCTTACTTCCAGGTGACGCTTACACTTGGCCACCAAGTCAGCTCGAAGTCATCACTTGAGTAAAGGCAGCTTCACAAAAAAACTGATCCTTAACAAACTGTTATTAGTATATTTTCCCTCAATTTAAAAACGTTTTATTTTCTTCTTAATAAAAATTTAAAAGCGGTACTTCGCCGGTGCGAAGCGCGTGGATTTCACCGACTGACACATACAGACATATTCATGAGTGCAGGTACTTCGCAAAGAAAGCACCGCGTAAACCTAAACTTTAAATTAACTTCATAGACCTACAAAAGGTTGCCATTCATTTGAGGCAACATTGCTTTTATTCTGTACAACTATACGTTGCATTCTCAAAAGAGTGTGCTTGCACGGCTTCAGATATAGATATATATATATATATGTATGTCTATATATAAATATGTCAGCTTATAAGTACTGCCTTACTTCTCTTTAAGAAAGGAAGATGTAATGATACTTGATTTAAACGATTCCATGTCTTCCTGGGTTTGCGTAGCTTATTGTCTAAAAAGGAGAAACCCTCATTTATAAAACTTTGCTGCAGATGACTTAGCTTATTGTCAATATCTTTACACGTTTTTTTAAGACTTATTGACTGAAACGTGCTTTCACGAAAAAAGTTAGGGCTTTGCTACAGGATACACCCTCCACAAGTTAAGCAAGTAAAAATAAAATATATATTTCTGTTTTATTTAAACCTTTTAAGTTCATATGCATAGCCCCATTTGGCTGTTTAATTTTTTTTTTTTCTTTCTTCAGTAATATTTAATCTCCTTAAAGAAAAACAAAATATCCATTTTACTTTTTTTCTATCTCTGTAGTAATATTTTACTGTAAAAGAATAACCAGTATTTAAACTTTTTTTGTTACTTTATACATTTATTTTACACAATGTTGAAAAATTAATAAAAAAGCTACATATTTTGGCAGCTGCTGCTTTCATTTTCAATAAAATGAAAAAAGCTCTCCAAGAGAAAACGTCAATAAAGAAGAAACAGTTTGCACTATCTAAAAATCAGAAACCCTCATTTATAAAAGTTGGCTTCAGATGACTTAACTGAAAATAAATGAATAGTTCCTATGTGTATAATACATATTTATCTATTTTACTTATGCCTTTATTCCACCAACTTACAACATCTGAGGTACAATTTGTTACATTACTTTTGTTTTTTGCACAACATGCAGGTGAAGTGACTTCCTCAGGGTCACACAGTGGTGTCAGTACCAGGATTTGAACTGACAAGCTCCGGGTTTGCTGAAATATTACTGAAGAAAGAAAAAAAACGAAAACGGGCAAATGGGGCTATGCATACAAATGTCCATCCGTCCATTATCCAACCTGCTATATCCTAAATACAGGAGCCACTAAGTAGATATGTATATATACAGTATATATATATATATATATATGTATATATATATATATATATATATATATATATATATATATATATATATATATACAGTTTATATATATATATATATATATATATATACAGTTTATATATATATATATATATATATATATATAAATATATATATATATATATGTATATATATATATATATATATATGTGAATGTATGTATGTATATATGTATGTCTATATATATATATATATATATATATATATATATATGTATATGTAGATATGTAAATTTGTATATGTATATATATGTTTATGTGGATGTGTATATGTGTATATACGTATGTATATGTAGATATGTATATATAAGTATATATGTTTATGTATATATATGGTTACATAACCTCTTTAACACACTACTTCTCCGCTGCAAACCGTGGGTATTTTGCTATATATATATATATATATATGTGTCTGTATGTGTATATACAGTATATATATTTATATATATATATATATATATATATATATATATGTGTGTGTATGTATGTATGTGTGTATATGTATGTGTATATATATGTTGATATATGTATATATATGTGGATGTCTATATGTATATATATATATATATATATCTATATATGTAGATATGTGTATATGTAGATATGTATATAAGTATATATGTTTATGTATATATATGTTTACATAACCTCTTTAACACACTACTTCTCCGCTGCGAAGCGCGGGTATTTTGCTAGTATATAATATAATATAATATAATATAATATAATATAATATAATATAATATAACTAGCAAAATACCCGCGCTTCACAGCGGAGAAGTAGTGTGTTAAAGAGGTTATGTAAACATATACAGTGATCCCTCGCTATATCGCGCTTCGCCTTTCGCGGCTTCACTCCATCGCGGATTTTATATGTAAGCATATTTAAATGTATATCGCGGATTTTTCGCTGCTTCGCGGGTTTCTGCGGACAATGGGTCTTTTAATTTCTGGTACATGCTTCCTCAGTTGGTTTGCCCAGTTGATTTCATACAAGGAACGCTATTGGCAGATGGCTGAGAAGCTACCCAGCTTACTTTCTCTCTCTCTCTCTCTCTCTCTCTTGCGCTGACGTAGGGGGGTGTGAGCAGGGGGGCTGTGTGCAGCTGCTTCCTGAAGGACAGGCTGCACGGAGCTTCGCATACTTAAAAGCTCAAAGGGCACGTATTGATTTTTGACTGTTTGTTTTTCTGTGGCTCTCTCTCTCTGTCTCTCTCTCTCTGATCCTGACGGAGGGGGTGTGAGCTGCCGCCTTCGACAGCTTTGTACCGGCGGTGCTTCGCATACTTAAAAGCCAAAAAGCCCTATTGATTTTTTTTTTTGACTGCTTGCTTTGCACTCCTTTGAAAAGGAAGATATGTTTGCATTCTTTTAATTGTGAGACAGAACTGTCATCTCTGTCTTGTCATGGAGCACAGTTTAAACTTTTGAAAAAGAGACAAATGTTTGTTTGCAGTGTTTGAATAACGTTCCTGTCTCTCTACAACCTCCTGTGTTTCTGCGCAAATCTGTGACCCAAGCATGACATTCTAAAAATAACCATATAAACATATGGTTTCTACTTTGCGGATTTTCCTATTTCGCGGGTGGCTCTGGAACGCAACCCCCGCGATGGAGGAGGGATTACTGTATATACATATACATATATTCATATATACACATATCTACATATAGATATATATACATATATATATATATATATATATATATATATATATATATATATATATATATATATACAGTTTATACATATACACATCCACATATATATATATATATACACATATCAACATATATATACACATACATATACACACATACATAAACACACATATATACATCCATCCATCCATCCATCCTATTCATATATACATATATACATACATACATACATAGTGCGTTGTAACACGGGCTGTGATTGTTACATGGGAGGGAGACGACAAATTACAGCTTCCCGCTTTCTAATCGGGCCTGTGATTGGTGCTTTGACTGATGCCCAGATGCCACAGTATCTCCCCTTAGGTGTGGCGTTAGGCAAGTGTAATTGAATAGCGGTGCTGCAAGTTTAGCTTTACACCTGTTTTTAAGGCTTATTGACAGAAAGGGGCTTTCATGAAAAAACTTAGGGCTTTGCTACAGGATACACCCTCCACAAGTTAAGGAAGTAAAAATAAAGGTATATATTTCTGTTTTATGTAAACCTTTTAAGTTTGTATGCGGGCGGCATGGTGGCGCAGTGAAAGGTGCCAGTTAGGAGACCCGGGTTCGCTTCCCTGCGTGGAGTTTGAATGTTCTCCCCGTGTCTGTCTGGGTTTCCTCCGGGTACTCCGGTTTCCTCCCACAGTCCAAAGACATGCAGGTTAGGTGCATTGGCGATTCTAAATTGTCCCTGGTGTGTGGGTGTGTGTGGGTGTGTGCGCCCTGCAGTGGGCTGGCACCTTGCCCGGGGTTTGTTACCTGCCTTGTGCCCTGTGTTGGCAGGGATTGGCTCCTGTATTTAGGATATAGCGGGTTGGATAATGGATGGATGGACATTTATATGCATAGCCCTATTTGCCTGTTTTCGTTTTTTTTCTTTCTTCAGTAATATTTCAGCAAACCCGGAGCTTGTCAGTTCAAATCCTGGTACTGACACCACTGTGTGACCCTGAGGAAGTCACTTCACCTGCCTGTGCTGCAAAAAACAAAAGTAATGTAACAAATTGTACCTCAGATGTTGCAAGTTGCTGGAATAAAGGCATAAGTAAAATAGATAAATATGTATTATACACATAGGAACTATCCATTTATTTTCAGTTAAGTCATCTGCAGCAAACCTTTATAAATGAGGGTTTCTCCTTTTTAGATAGTGCAAACTGTTTCTTCTTCATTGAGGTTTTCTCTTGGAGAGCTTTTTTCATTTCATTGAAAATTAAAGCAGCAGCTGCCAAAATATGTAGCTTTCTTATTAATATTTCAACATTGTGTAAAATAACTTTATAAAGTAACATAAAAGATTTAAATACTGGTTATCCTTTTACACTAAAATATTACTAAAGAGATACAAAAAAAGTAAAATGCTTATGTTCTTTTTCTTTAAGGAGATTAAATATTACTGAAGAAAGAAAAAAAAAAACTAAAACAGCCAAATGGGGCTATGCATACGAACTTAAAAGGTTTAAATAAAACAGAAATATATACTTTTGTTTTTACTTCGTTAACTTGTTGAGGGTGTATCCTGTAGCAAAGCCCTAACTTTTTTCGTGAAAGCCCGTTTCAGTCAATAAGTCTTAAAAAGAAGTGTAAAGATATTGACAATAAGCTACGCAAACCCACCAAGACATGGAATCGTTTAAATCAAGTATCATTACATCTTCCTTTCTTAAAGAGAAGTAAGGCAGTACTTATAAGCTTACATATATATATATATATATATATAGACATACATACATATATATATATCTATATCTATATATATCTATATCTATATTAAGGATCAGTTTTTTTTGTGAAGCAGCCTTAACACAGCTTTTCCGCAGTTTTATAAACGAACACCAAGGAAGGAGTCTTTTTATTAAATGCAAGGGTTCTTCGCTTTTTTTTTTTGTTCGTTTATTACGATTGTTATAGTTCTGTTTGTATACCATGTTGTCAGTTCAGCACTCCGGTTGTAATATGACCAAGCTGTGCAAGCACACTCTTGAGAATGCAACGTATAGTTGTACAGGAGAAAAGCAATCTTGCCTGAAATCAATGGCAACCTTTTGTAGGTCTATGAACTTAATTTAAACTTTAGGTTTACACGGTGCTTTCTTTCCGAAGTACCTGCACTCATGAATATGTCTGTATGCGTCAGTCGCTCAAATCCCCGCGCTTCGCACCGGCGAAGTACTGCTTTTAAATTTTTATTAAGAAGAAAAGAAAATCTTTTAAAATTGAGGGAAAATATACCAATAACAATTTGTTAAGGATCTGTTTTTTTTGTGAAGCTGCCTTCACTCGAGTGATCACTTCGAGCTGACTTGCTGGCTAACCATAAGCGTTACCTGGTAGGTAACCACCCATACAATCAGATTGTGAATCAGACTACGAATGCCGTGAATGTAATTACCCCGATCTACATGCTGTCAAATAAACGAACCACACGCTGTGGCGCAATTTTAGGGGCTTCGCCTCTAGCGCTGACGTCCGAGGTTCGATTCCTGTTAGGGAGTGAAATGAGCGCTTCGCACCGGCGAAGTACTGCTTTTAAATTTTTATTAAGAAGAAAAGAAAACCTTTTTAAATTAAGTCTTAAAAAGAGCTGTAAAGATAGTGACAATAAGCTACGCAAACCCACCAATACATGCAATCGTTTAAATCAAGGCGCGAGTCGAAAAACACCATCCCATAATATTAGTTAACGATTAACACATTTCTATATGTATTGTAAGCATACAATACAACTGATAATATGTTGCGCTTATTTATCTGGTGTACCGACATTTTTGCTTGTTTAACGGCTGAAATCCAACGTGGTTTGTGCCCTTCAGAATGAAAACAGTTTGCATTTATCTTTTTAATAAAAGGCGAGCTTTTAAGCCTGAGAAATCACCCCGTAAATGCACACGTTTAATTGCACATGTGTTAATATGTATGCTTACACAGTATTTAAAGACACTCAAAAATTAACGTCATTTACCTTCGTTCCCGCGTTTGACTTGTGCTGTAAATCTCTTCCTTGTTTTTAGTTCACGTGATTACGTAGGAGGCGTGATGACGCGATACGTGACTCCGCCTCCTCCATTAGAGTATGTGGACAAAAAACAGGTTCCAGTTATGACCATTACGCGTAGAATTTTTAAATGAAACCTGCCTAACTTTTGTAAGTAAGCTGTAAGGAATGAGCCTGCCAAATTTCAGCCTTCTACCTACACGGGAAGTTGGAGAATTAGTGATGAGTCAGTCAGTCAGTCAGTGAGGGCTTTGCCTTTTATTAGTATAGATATAATATAATATATTTAAGACGCAAACACACCATGCACCAGGCTGTCAAGGTAGTGTCTGTGTGTCTGAAAGATAGTAAAATAGGTTGTGATCTTCATTGTATCATCCCACTTTTATTTTTCTTGCTGTTGGAATGACTACTGTGTGCCTTAGTAAACAATAGCATTGTACTGTCATCTAAGAAAAGAACAGGCTCTTTTTTAGAAAAGTGTGCTTTTCTTATGTGGTGTGTTTGTCATTTCTTTTGTGTTTATCTTAGAAATAATGCATGTCTTATTTTGTGCTTATTTATACTCTTTGTGGTCTTTGGTTATTAAAGTATGTTGTCATGTTTCCTTTTTTATTACTTTTCACAAGTTTATTTAATTACTCTGAAGGAAGAATAGCAAAAACATATAATGATATTATCAATCAACTACTTTTCAATTAATTTATGATGCTTTTTTGTGGGTGACTTCAGAGGCAGGGTCAACTAAGTATTACTTTATGCTTAGTTTTGAAGTGGCATCTTAAGAAGAATTTGGAGACAGAAATAAAGCTGTTTGTTAATCACTAAGTTTCATTGTTTTCAGGAAATGCAGCCCTGTTCCATTGTGGTCTGTGTGCACATGGATGTAGCTTCCCTGTGTCTGTGAAATGCTGCTAAAGTATTGTATCCACATCAATACTTAGTACATGAATTTAACCATTATGATGCTGTTCTGCCCGGGGTGAAAAAAAGGGCAAGAATTGTATATGAATGAGGAGATGAATGGAAAACACAGGCAGAAGTCAAGGCCAGAAATATACATTATATCAAAGAATAATCACAAAAAATGAAAAATTCAAACAAAATAGCTTACCAAGTCAATGAACCATTGCTGATTTCTCCTTTCTGGCTGATAAATAAAGCCAAAGGGAGGACCCACCAGCTGTGACATCAACTCCTCTTAGGGTTCTAGCCTGCAAAATACTAGTAATAGCCACACATTAAGTGAAACAGTTTACAATGAAAAACATAAGCAAAATGAAAAGGAATAACACATTAACATGGAAAATAAAAATTTAAAGAGGAGAAAAACAACAATAAAGCACCAAATATGCATCAATAGTGAATACACCCTGCCTGTAATATGACAGATAGGTCATAGCTTCCTAAAGTGATTTTTTCTTCAGCTAAATGCTCCATGAAGTTTTTGTTTATAAATCATAGACTAGGATAGCTTGTACTAGCATGCTGCCATCTTAGATGGCGTCGCCGCAATAATGTCACATCGCGACTGTAAGGATGTCATTTAGTAGCAACCAGACATTGTTATTATAAACAAAATGGCCTCAGCTGAAATAGTTGTGCCCATGATCAAAAATGTTTAGGCATAATAGTGACATCGTAAATATAATGGTAAAAAATATTAACTTAGACAAAGATAGAAATTATGACCAAAACAACTGCAGAACTAGATTCTGAAAGATACAAAACTAACAATCACAAAAGATGCTACATGGTTGCTACACACATGATACACATGCTGTGTGGCCCATGACAACATGGTGGCCAAGTTATAGATGATGGCTGTACAGTTAAAGTAGTATTCTAACTCAAAATAAGTTAATGTTTCAGTGAGAAAGCATAATCTTTGAACACTTTTCTTGCTTCTGGTTCTGATTCTTTTTTTTAGCAGTGTTAGCAATTGCCCTATAATTTTGATCAATGATTTCTTGACCTTCAGTGCATCAGCATTTACAACATCTGACTTCTCTTCTCTAATGTCCCAACTTAAAAAAAACCCTCTGTCATTCTGTACATTTGGTCCATGTGTATTTTTTTAAGCCTCAAAGTGGTCGCAACAGTACCTTAATTTTGATTTTTTATGCTTTTTGTTCAATATTCTTGGTAACAGAAGTGAAGCTTGGTAAAGATCCATAATAAACAAAATTTGCCATCCACTCATCCATTAATTGTTTAGTTCACTTAATCTAATTAATATCCCGCAAGGAGATTAGGCTTTTATTATAATAATAGTAATAATAATAATATAACCAAACTTGAATGCATAAATATTTTCTATGCATGATATTTAGTAAAAGCTTGGAGAATTGTGTAATTTGATTATCCTATAGATGTCAGGGAATTCACAGTATTTCAATACAAATTGACCCTAACTTGTTCTATAACGCAAAATGGACAAATTTTCATGAAAAATTCTACCTTTAAGTTCTTTGTAGTACAAGTTGTTCAGTGTTATGACTGCAAGTCTTTACAACTATGTAATTTTTCAAAAGAACAGCGAGAACACGGGATTAATATCTTTCTTAGGTAGTCCAGTAAAGAGTGCATTATTATAATCTAGTCGACTAAAAACAAAAGCATTAATTAATTTTTTCTCTGCATGGTTCTTTGCATTTCTCTGAGGTTCAACAGGACTACTTTGAAGGGAATTTTTTTATTACAGCTAATATTGTTTATCTTATGTTTAAAAAAAGCCGCAAAAGCCTCACAGGTTTTACTAAATGTTTTCAGGAGGTATTCTGTTGAATGAGCTGGGTTTAGAAGATGATCACTAGTTGAAAATAAAAATTGTAAATTTCTGACATTACTATGTTTGAACTGATTATTTAGAATAATAGCAAACTTAGGGGCTGCTGATGGATCAAAATAACATTTTCTAACAATTCAGTTCTCTTTATTTCTAATTACCAATATTTCTACATCAAACATAGAGTGAAATACGCACAAAACAAAGAGAAAGAGATGGGGTATTCACCCTGTATACTTGGAAAAAGCAGGTTGAAAAAAAAGTGATCTTTACAGACTGAGCTGAAAACGGAACTGAATACAATGCTTAAGATGGAGCATTATATGGAGAGTAGACAGGAAGAGATGGGTCCAGAGGCACAGGAACTGGAAATGAGAGTAAGAATTATTTGACAATGCTAACCCCTGGCTCGGCGGGTAAGTACAATTATTCAAGCTCATAAGCTGTCTCCCAAGCACACATGTGTGACAATAGAAATTGTCAGATAAGCCAATATCCATGAACAGCCTCATGTTAATATTTACTCATTTTGAAGCTGCTAAATCCAACATGTGTCCTCCATGATGTGTAGGCTGGCTCACATGGCTGACTAAGATCAAAAGTCCAATAAGTTCATAAATGTTCTTGTTTTAGGGTCAAACTGAATATTCCTGTGAAAACTGAAATCTCCTACGTTTAGGAGCCTGGCATAATTAGTTATTATTAGGTAATAAGTCTGAGAATTCTTCAATAAAAAACGTAATATATTTTGGAGGTCTATAAATGGTCAATATTAGAGACTACAGCACTCCTTGAATAGCTATGGCAAGATACTCAAAAAACATGAAAGTACCAAATTGGAATCTTTACAGTTTAAATAGCTCAAGAAAATACTCACTAAACTGATGCCATTTTAACCTTGGTGAAAAGAATGTCCAAAATTGTAATTTAGAGGCGCTGCTTCAATTAACATTGTTGTGCTGTCACTATTAAGCCATGTTTCACTCAGTGTAATAAAGTCTATTTCCCTGTCACTGATAAGATCATTAATGTAGAAAGTCTGACTGGTTAACACTGTAATATTTAGTAAAGCCACATTTAAAGTCTCGGAAGAGTACTGCCTGTTTCAGAGTGTTAGTGCAGTTTGAAATAGTAATTAAAATAAAGCAAATGTAAAATGACCTTAACATCACATGTTTACATAATATCAGTCAGTCATGTTCCAACCCGCTATATCCTAACACAGGGTCACGGGGTCTGCTGGAGCCAGTCCCAGCCTGCACAGGCAGGAACAAATCCCTGGGCAGGGTACATGTTTACATAATATGCTTAAGAAAAATATTCTACCTTGAAAGGTTCTTGGCTATTATCTGTAAGTTTTTATGATATTTTCAGTAATTTTTTTTCAAGTATTTGAACTCTACAGGTTTATTACCTCCTGTACTACTAATATTCCTGTACCATCTCTTGTTAATGATATTTGCCATTTTTTAAATTATTGTATTCATTTTCAAAAGGGGAATGCAGTGATAAAATGTAAAGCTAATTAACTGGTTAAACTATAAAAGTGTATTTAGTATCAAACATTACATTAATTAATATGAAAAAAAATATTGACACTTGAAGTAAATTAGTAAAAAAAATCAGTAAAAAGTTAATCGTCAAACTATAGTAAAAAAATCAGTAAAAAGTTATTCATCAAACTATAGGTATTCTAAACTATTTTCAAATGTTTATTTGATTCCTTTATATATGTTTATATCTGTGCTGTAAAAATTTTTGACCCTTGTAATTTTGTGTCCGTATTTCTTGGAGACTGGAGCAAACAGATGAAGATGCAAATTTCATTGTATGACCTTGAGGAAAAAAATTGGAGAAAACTGATGTTTTGCATCTCTTAGAGAATGCCATCTCACGTCTAGTTTAGCTTTATATATATATATATATATGTATATATATATATATATATATATATATATATATATATATATATATACCTGTAGACATAAAGGTGGCATGGTGTTGTAGTGGTTTTTGCTTCTTAATCACTGACTGGGTAGGGTTTGCACTTTCTTCCTGAATCTTTCTGTGTTACTTTGATTTTCTTCCTGCATCTCAAAAATGTGCATGTTAAGTTAATTTGCAGTAATATGTTGGTCTTGTGTAAAGATGGACTGTTGCCTCAGTCTGAGACAGTTACTGCGGCAGATGTTGCCTGGATAGCTCTAGCCCTTCATAGTCCTAAACTGGACAAATTAACTTGGTTTGGCAGTTTTATGTAAAGTGTCAATACACATTTGATGCTTGTACCTTATATACTATACAGTAATCCCTCCTCCATCGCGGGGGTTGCGTTCCAGAGCCACCCGCGAAATAAGAAAATCCGCGAAGTAGAAACCATATGTTTATATGGTTATTTTTATATTGTCATGCTTGGGTCACAGATTTGCGCAGAAACACAGGAGGTTGTAGAGAGACAGGAACGTTATTCAAACACTGCAAACAAACATTTGTCTCTTTTTCAAAAGTTTAAACTGTGCTCCATGACAAGACAGAGATGACAGTTCCATCTTACAATTAAAAGAATGCAAACATATCTTCCTCTTCAAAGGAGTGCGCGTCAGGAGCACAGAATGTCACATAGATAGAGAAAAGCAAACAAATCAATAGGGCTGTTTGTGCTTTTAAGTATGCGAAGCACAGCAGCACAAAGCTGTTGAAGGCGGCAGCTCACACCCCCTCCGTCAGGAGCAGGGAGAGAGAGAGAGATAGAGAGATAGAGAGAGACAGAGTTTGTTTTTCAATCAAAAATCAATACGTGCCCTTCGAGCTTTTAAGTATGCGAAGCACCGTGCAGCATGTCGTTTCAGGAAGCAGCTGCACAAAAGATAGCAACGTGAAGATAATCTTTCAGCATTTTTAGACGAGCGTCCGTATCGTCTAGGTGTGCGAACAGCCCCCCCTGCTCAATCCCCCTACGTCAGGATCAGAGAAAGTCAGCGCAAGAGAGAGAGAAAAGTAAGCTGGGTAGCTTCTCAGCCATCTGCCAATAGCGTTCCCTTGTATGAAATCAACTGGGCAAACCAACTGAGGAGCATGTACCAGAAATTAAAAGACCCATTGTCCGCAGAAATCTGCGAACCAGCAAAAAATCCGCAATATATATTTAAATATGCTTACATATAAAATCCGCGATGGAGTGAAGCCGCGAAAGGCGAAGTGCGATATAGCGAGGGTCACTGTATACTAGTTTTTCCTGTGTTGTGAAAAGAAGTTTGTGTGGTAATGTGTGACTCCATGCTTTACCAATTAAGTTAAAGTAAAACTGAAGTAAACTTTATTGTTTATAAGGGTAAAAGTACGCTAGCATAAAGTAAGATCGCTTATTGTTTGTGTGTTGAAGGTACTGCCGCGGGAATGCAGGGCCATCTCAGCGGATGTGTGCTGTGAGTCGCAGCAGGTCTGGACACACGTGGAGCTGTATAATGGCCAGTACGAGCTTCTGAGAAGGTGTTCAGCTTCACGCGCTAGTGTCCCCACAACCTGCCCGTCGCAGGCAGTTAAAGGTGTCTGGTAGAGAAAGCCAATATCTGCATTTGCAATTGAGGTTGAGTCAGAGATGGGATCCCGTTTTCTAAATAAATGAGGTTTACTTACTGGAGCATCGGCAAACAGCGTGCTTGAGCTGATCATAGCCATTGGCCATCCAGGAGGCTTACCCACACACAACCAGCTGGCAGGGGTTCAATTTTAAATAGAAAGGTGCCTGGAGCATGACATGACAAGTGGCCTGAATGTGCCCACATTCACCTGAATAGGTGCATGGGGTAGACGAAGGAGGCAGATTGGCTGGATAATCTTGCTGATTAAATTTATGGAGTTGCCGGCTAAATGGGGTCATCAGTAGGGATGTGCGATACCACTATTTTTGAAATCGATACCAATACAAGTATTTTATATGTCAGATTTCGGATACCGATACTGATGCATTTTTAAAAGAGCATAGGAATTTGTTTAAAATGATAATATTTCAGAATTACAAATATTAATGGGTCAGTCTGTATTTAAATTAACTAATACCATGACACAGTATCAAGGTCACCATAACAAACTTATTACAAAATCATTATATATAATATGCTACCGTGGCTGTTCTTTTGTCTGTCCAGGATTTTAAATCACCTGTAGCTTGAAATTTGGTACACATACACTACGTAATGTCTACTATCCACTTTAGGGGTAATGATTGACCTCCAAGGTTATTCCTCTTTTTATTTTTATTTTATTTTATTGTAGAATCAACTCTCGGCAGTGGCCAGCAGGGCAGCTGTGTGGCGCATGTGTACGGGCGCCGTTCTTATCCCTACCACCTTCGCTGTCACTTCCCCTACCTCTTCATATCTTAAATCATTCTTGAGGCAGATTGAAGACTTAAGTACCAGCTTAAATGAAAAATTAAAGAAAACTTACCAAGTAATTGCAACACAAAGACTGACAATTAATTTTAAAACGAAAAGATGCCAATGAAAAAAGAGAAGAAGCAGGCCCCTAGGGTGGAGAAAAGAAGAGCTGCTCAGGAAGCAGCAAGCACATCAACCTCTGAGCAAATGAATGCTAAACGTACAGAAAAAGAGTATGAAAACTATGAATGCTCAAGTCAAGTGTATTCGCCGTTACTGGTATATAATAATAGAATGAACATGTCATGTTATTTTCTAACCCACTTATTGCAGACTGGGCATACAACACTATGTTTTCATTCTGACATTGTTGTACCCGGTGTGTGGTGTTCTTACATCACAGCGCATCTGCTCATTTCAGTGCGCGAGAGTGGAAAGTGCATTAGTACATTCTGTCTTTGCAAGAACTTTGCTACCGTATCTTAAAGAAAAAAATAGCAATCAATATTTTTTAATGGTACCCGATACTAAATGAGTACAGTTTGAGTATCAAAGTATCAATTACTGTAGTATTGATCTGCCCATCCCTAGTTGTTAGTGAATCTAAAGTTGAGATAGGGTTAATCACTGCTAAGCTATAGAAGGAGCAGTTGTTTTACTTGACGGCTTTGTGAGTATTTTGTTTTTGTACATATGTATCTCAGAGTGTTGGTTTTGGTGGAGGTATATATACATTTTTGGCTTTGGGATTGTTTTTCTTTTTGTATATATACACACTAGATTTTTTTTTTCTTGTGCATATTTTTTCCATGAAGACTGTCTTGATTTTTGGAATTGGTGTGTGTAGTTTTTGTATAGCAAACAATAGAAGTGTACTGGACTTATTGTAAATACACAATTTTATTTTCTTTCCTTTTTGTTTTTATTTTGCTTTTGATGGTGTGTTTGCACTTAAGGACTGTGAAACAAAGCCCGCCTGACACTGCTGTGTTTTTGTTATGCAGCACTTTTTGTAAATAAACTTGCATCTTTCACCCTTCAGATTTGGTCTGTCTGTGCTTTCCTCTGATCCTGTTCAGCTTATGAACTATCTGATGTCCAGAGTGTAGTTTGGGACCACTTTCCCATGGGATATCATAGTATGTTACCTCATTAAATTGAGATTTACAAGACACTTTACTTGCTTGCTTACTTTTAATAAATTGCAGAATTTATCAAAAGCAAGCAGTATTGCTGTCCTTGAAAAATGTGTTCAACAGGGTACACAAATAGACAAAAAGTAATAAACTGTCTGATTAATTCTAAATTATGTTTTGCAAATTAATACCCACAGGCAGCCTAGATAGTGATTTTATTATGAAAAGTATAGTTTTATTACAGGACATGAACTTTTGCGTTTCTCTGTGAGCAAATTGAAATTTTGTCTTTTTATAGTTTTTACTTCAAACACATTTACATTTAAAGAAATTTCATATGACATAAATTCTATTTAAGTCAGTTAATTCCTATAAAGTGAATCTATAATTATTGTATAAGCCCAGTGTCCTGCATAATAAATACAAATACAGTCAAAATACAACACAAAATGATATGCAACAAAAACACAAAAACATAATGTTATAAACTGTGTATATAAAGAAATATTCAGTACAGTTTTAGTTTTTTGTTATTAAATAATACAATCTTCTAAAAGCTTCCACTGTCATTGGTTAACCAGACTTTCAAAAGTATCAAGACACTGTTAAATAATGGCATTTAAAGAAGAATGCCACAAAGGTCTTCTTGAAGGTTGCATTCATAGTGACAACATATCAGCTCCAATGTACACTAACTGCCACCAGAGGCTATGAAGTAAAGGAAGAAAACAAACTTAGTAAATGCCAGCTAAAAGTAAAATTAACAGCCTGAGGACATTCCCTTTTAAGCATACTGTACACCTAAAAACAATAAGCATACACTCATAGTGAGTCTTCCGACTCCATTTAAATATAGGAACTAATAATATTACCAGTTGTTCTACCTAATGTTTAATAATATTAATAACTAGGGGCTTTGCCCCCTGCTCGCCAACCCCCCATGTTTGGTTTTCCGGATACACATTTTTAAGATTTTTTTTTTCTTTGAATTGTTGCTATTTCATTAGTTTCACTTTTATTTCAGAACTTATGTAAAAAACAATATTTGGAATCTTTCAAGTTCCAATATGCTGAATCTTTTAAATGAGGTCAGTGAGACATGTGTTTAATGACTTTGTACCATAATTCAGGATAGGTTTCTCTGTTTGGAATTTCAGCACAGACAAAGCGATCCACATCATCAGCAGTTAATAATTTTTTTTGCAAAGTAACCAATAAATGCATGTGAGGTAAACCCCGTTTTTGAAATTCTCTGACTTAAACTTCAAAGCCTTACAATATTTACATACAGTACTTCTGACATATCACCTATGTCCATATATTCGATCTCTATTCGCCTTTTAGTTATTTCCCCGAGTATGCTTTCATATTCTGTATCTTGCTCTGCATGTGTTTCATGCCTATGTTTTTTTTTGAGTCTTTTGAATTCCAGTTTTCATTATCTGTAACCTGCTCTGCATGTGTTTGGCCCCCTTTTTTTAACCTCTTTTTGACGTTTTACTTTGTTTTCTTCTCTGTCTTTTATTTCTGACCTCGCTTTGTCCTGCTTTTTTTTCAATGTCACCTGGTCCGTGGTGATTATTTTCCCTTTTTCGAGTAATAATTTCCGTTTGTTTGCGCTACTGCAATCTTTACTTTCTTTTTTTTTGTACTTTCTAATTTTCCTACTGTCATATTCTTTAACTTTCTCCACATTTGTATCTCGCATCCGTTTTTTTTTTATCCTTTCGATTTCCATTGCTTTCATAATATCTAACCTGCTCTGCATGTGTATAGTGCCAACGCTTGTGAACGTCTTTATGAAGTTGCGAAGGCAAAAAGACTTTGTTTTCCACTCTTTGCCTTGTATTTCTGACCTCGATTTGTCCTGCTATTTTTTCAATTACACCTGGTTCTGATGATTAATTACCTTCTGTTTGCACTAATACGATCTTTACTATCTTTTTTTATTATATTGTAGCGACTGACGTAATAAAGTGTTGCAAAAGTTCTACTTGAACAATCGCCGACTTCGTAACCCCAAACACAACTTTCTAGTACCCTCTCTGACCCCTCCTCCCCCAGGTCTCGCCCCCCCTTACCGCATCAATCAATACCCCGCTATCAGTCTTCCGTGCTGTACTCCGCCCTCCCTCAATCGGATCTAACAGTCACTTAAAACAAAAAGGCTTCAACTTGGCTGGGATGCTACAATACTTTTGAATTTTACTGCTTTCATATTCTGTACCTTTCTCTGCATGTGTATTGCACCATCTTTTGTTTGAGCCTTTCAAATTCCACTGCTTTCATAATCTCTTATCTGCCTTTTTTTCTCTCCAATGCTTTTGGGTCTCTTTTCTCTGCGCTGCTCTTTCTTCTTTGCTTTTAGTTGTTGATGTTTCATCTAACGTATTGTCCTTATACACTTTATATGTGCTGAGAGCACAGAATCTGTGTGTGCTACGTGCCTTTAACACTAGAATTACCAGAGCCTACGAAAAAACTCGTAAATCCGTCCCACCTTAAATCGCGTCTTAAATCCGTTTGCACATCTCCGCCAGAGTCCTTTGTCATCTAAATGTGCTGATAAACAAAAGCTACTAGCAGCCAGCTATTCCATCCCCCCACCGACTTAGAATGAACTTCTCCTAGCTCAAGCCTTGCCTTGATTTGATTACCTGGGATTGAAGTGGAGTTTTAGAGTGGAAATAATTCTAGCGTTATTTGGAATACACGCATTTCATGTGTGTTCTGTTCCGTTCAGTAGTCTGTGCAAACACATTTTTAAAACAGAAACGTTTTTCATAGTCTAATAGTAAATGACAAAATGTAGGCATAAACTATATAACGTATGAAGCCTGAAGTCCATATATCAAAGAAACACTTTCACAAAAGGTACAAATAAGAGAACACGTGCGCTTTCATTCAAAAATATTAAAAAAAAAAAAAGCCGCGTTAGCATGCCGCATTGACAGTCTTACTACAACCGCTGCGGTGGCGTAATGGTATCAGCTCCTGACTGGGGATCAGAGGGTGGCGAGTTCGATCCCGCACGGCTCCACTTCGAGAAGTGAACTGCTCTTATTCTTACAATTTTAGAATAACAACATAAATTTGATTTCAGTCTGTAACAGCCGGTGTAACTTATGATACTGGTAAAGGTTAGCTTTTTTTTTTTTTTT
The DNA here is from genome assembly GCF_900747795.2 of Erpetoichthys calabaricus. Lineage (NCBI taxonomy): Eukaryota > Metazoa > Chordata > Cladistia > Polypteriformes > Polypteridae > Erpetoichthys > Erpetoichthys calabaricus. The sequence continues at coordinate 80,049,077 of NC_041402.2, forward strand.
TTTTTAATTCACTTTTCATTCTCGCAGTCGCATTCAGAATCAATCCATACAACCCCATCTGACACAGCTGGTTTCACATAAATAAAAGTGCACTTTTATTCAAGACTATAACCGAAGAATAAGAAAGCAAGTTACAGTTGGTGGTTGATACGACAGCTTGCGTGGTGCAATGTTAAGAACTGCTGATTTCCGATCCGTGCTATATAAAATCATCACATTCAAATATTAACAGTTCCCACACACCCAAGGTCCGCCATTCCTACATTTACGACATGTGTACTTGTTGCAGTGTACACACCTCTCTGTGCTATGGTTCCTATTACAGTGAATGAGCACCTGACACTGTACTTTCTTCCCTGGGGAAGCTGAGGTCTGAGAACGGAAGTTTGTTGATGCTGTATCATCTTTTCTTTTTCCATCGCCTTTTCCTGTAAGAAGCGACGATGAAGTTCCTCTGCAAGGTGAGCCATGAACACTCTTCTTTTCTCAGTGGACCCCGTGCATGCCTTATACACTACGTGTGCGTTCATCGCTGCTAGGTCAAGGATGTTGTAGAACACAGCAACCGGCCACCTGCGTGTTCCTGTTCGCACTGAATAAGCACGCGCCTTCTGGTCCATGATGTCAACACCACGCTGGGGAACAAAGAAAGACAAATATATGTGACATTTTGAAGAAATCATTTTATCACCAGAATAGCACCAGAATACTTCGTCACACTAATATTTTTTTCATTAGCATACCTTCATGTGGTTGTAGTCTGTGACCGTGTTTGGTTGTTTTTTTTTTTTATCTTGCCCAATCTCCACATCATGGTGCATTGTGCTGAGAATGCAGACAGACTTCATCTTTTTGGGAACATACACTGTCAGCATGGCACTGGGAGATCTAAACACCAGCGTGGAGAATTGTTCGTGTACTGAACTGACTTTAGCTGCTGGTGGAAGTTCCCGTCGCACTTTATTCATGGTGCCAAGCAGAGTTGTATTGCAGTGCAGCAGTCTATTAGCCAGCGAAAGTGACGTGAAGAAGTTGTCTGTTGTTACGGTTCTGCCTTTTTGGATTGCGGCAGATTTGGAGACAAAGTACATGTGCAATGCCACTCCTTATTTAGGAAAAGATCCCAGTCGTCCCACGGGAGAAAGTCTTTCCGAGTCTGTGGTCATAAAGCTTATGGAGCCATTTCTGGACAAAGGCAGAACCGTAACAACAGACAACTTCTTCATGTCACTTTCGCTGGCTAATAGACTGCTGCACCGCAATACAACTCTGCTTGGCACCATGAATAAAGTGCGACGGGAACACAGCACAATGCACCATGATGTGGAGATTGGGCAAGATAAAAAAAAAAAAAACAAACACGGTCACAGACTACAACCACATGAAGGTATGCTAATGAAAAAAATATTAGTGTAACGAAGTATTCTGGTGCTATTCTGGTGATAAAATGATTTCTCCAAAATGTCACATATATTTGCCTTTCTTTTTTCCCCAGCGTGGCGTTGACATCATGGACCAGAAGGCGCGTGCTTATTCAGTGCGAACAGGAACACGCAGGTGGCCGGTTGCTGTGTTCTACAACATCCTTGACCTAGCAGCGATGAACGCACACGTACTGTATAAGGCATGCACGGGGTCCACTGAGAAAAGAAGAGTGTTCATGGCTCACCTTGCAGAGGAACTTCGTCGTCGCTTCTTACAGGAAAAGGCGATGGAAAAAGAAAAGATGATACAGCATCAACAAACTTCCGTTCTAAGACCTCAGCTTCCCCCAGGGAAGAAAGTACAGTGTCAGGTACTCATTCACTGTAATAGGAACCATAGCACAGAGAGGTGTGTACACTGCAACAAGTACACATGTCGTAAATGTAGGAATGGCGGACCTTGGGTGTGTGGGAACTGTTAATATTTGAATGTGATGATTTTATATAGCACGGATCGGAAATCAGCAGTTCTTAACATTGCACACGCAAGCTGTCGTATCAACCACCAACTGTAACTTGCTTTCTTTATTCTTCGGTTATAGTCTTGAATAAAAGTGCACTTTTATTTATGTGAAACCAGCTGTGTCAGATGGGGTTGTATGGATTGATTCTGAATGCGACTGCGAGAATGAAAAGTGAATTAAAAAAAAAAAAAAAAAAAAGCTAACCTTTACCAGTATCATAAGTTACACGGCTGTTACAGACTGAAATCAAATTTATGTTGTTATTCTAAAATTGCAAGAATAAGAGCAGTTCACTTCTCGAAGTGGAGCCGTGCGGGATCGAACTCGCCACCCTCTGATCCCAGTCAGGAGCTGATACCATTACGCCACCGCAGCGGTTGTAGTAAGACTGTCAATGCGGCATGCTAACGCGGCTTTTTTTTTTTAATATTTTTGAATGAAAGCGCACGTGTTCTCTTATTTGTACCTTTTGTGAAAGTGTTTCTTTGATATATGGACTTCAGGCTTCATACGTTATATAGTTTATGCCTACATTTTGTCATTTACTATTAGACTATGAAAAACGTTTCTGTTTTAAAATGTGTTTGCACAGACTACTGAACGGAACAGAACACACATGAAATGCGTGTATTCCAAATAACGCTAGAATTATTTCCACTCTAAAACTCCACTTCAATCCCAGGTAATCAAATCAAGGCAAGGCTTGAGCTAGGAGAAGTTCATTCTAAGTCGGTGGGGGGATGGAATAGCTGGCTGCTAGTAGCTTTTGTTTATCAGCACATTTAGATGACAAAGGACTCTGGCGGAGAGGTGCAAACGGATTTAAGACGCGATTTAAGGTGGGGCGGATTTACGAGTTTTTTCGTAGGCTCTGGTAATTCTAGTGTTAAATGACTGAGTGTTTTGCTGGCCGTGCTCTTATTTGATAAGAAGGGCGTGTCTTGCAAGAATCTCATATTCCACAACGCCGCAAGACGGCCCTGGGACAATCTCTTGGCACCAAGTCTCATGTTTACGGTCCCCGCGAGATGCTCCATGGCCAGTCTTTTTTGTCTCACGGGTCTTTTAAATGTGGCAACTCCGGTCTCTACTGGGAACTAATGGTGAACAGACTGGATTGTGGCAACTACAAAAGGATAACACTTTACTTGCTGCCGGGTCAGGTCCTTGTTAGGGTCATCTTCAGTATGATCCATGATCACTTGCTCACCTAGCAGTGACCGGAGCAGTCTGGTTTTACGCATAATAAGTCTATCATCGACCACATCCTGCCACTGAGGGTTTGTCGATTTTTATAAAGTGTTTGACTCAGTTGATCGAGTTACCCTGTGGGACATCCTGGGATTTTGCAGGATCCCCCCAGAGTTGCTGGATATCATGGCCGACCTGTACATTGGTACTGTGAGCTTTGTACAGAGTGGAGGCAGAACCTGTATTTTTCCCAGTTGATTCTGGGGTTTGTAAGGGGTGTGTTCTTACTTCTCTTCTGTTCAATGCTTGGACTGGGTGTTGGGCAGGGTTGCGGGATCCAGTGGCTGTGGGGCATCAGTTGGTGAAGAAAGATTCACTGATCTTGACTTTTCTTTAGATGCTGTGATCTTTGTGGAGTCAGTGGAGTCTCTGATCATGGTTCTCGAGAAACAGAGAGAGGAGTCTTGAGTGACTGGGCTTGTGAGTGTCCTGGATAAAAAACAAGATCCAGACCTTTAATGACTTCTTGGGCACAGCCATCATTATTAGTATGTCATTCTGTGGAGAGAGTGTCGACCTTGCCTAGAGGTTTACTTACCTTGGCAATGACATTCACATTCTCGTGTCTCTTCCTATGAAGTCAGTAGACGAATTGTGAGAGAATGGGAGTTCATGAGGTTGCTGGAAAGGGGTTTGTGGTACTCCAGATATCTTTGTAAAAGGACAATTGTCCAAGACTTCAGAGTCCTGGTGGTTCCTGTTTTGCCATATGGTTACAAGACATGGAAGCTATCCAGTGACCTGAGACAAAGACTGTACTCCTTTGGTACTGTGTCTCTTTGGAGAATCCTTGGGTACTGGTGGTTTGACTTTGTGTCAAATGAGTTGTTGCTCATGGAGTCCTTAATGAAGCACATTACCTGCATAGTGAGGAAGGGTCAGTTACAGCACTATAGCCATGTGGCACAATTCCCCGTAGGTGATCTGGTTCACAGAATCCTCATTGTTGAGGACCCGAGCAGCTGGACTAGGCCAAGGGGATGCCCATGTTACACCTGGCTGCGGCATATAGATGATAATTTCTTCAGGACTGGACCGCATGTCTGCCTTGGGGATGTCAACAAGGATCCCAAGCTATTTCGTTGTGTGTTGGGTGCTGCAACAGTGCATGCTCCCCAACCTGAACTGACCTTACCTGAGTGTATGTTAAGCAGGGCTAGTCCTTGTCATCATCATATGCATTGGCCCTGCTTCCAGATAAGCAGTTAAGATTTGCAGTTAAGTATTTAGTTGTTTGGTACTTTTTTGTTTTGAAAGGATTTGTTTGTTCACTTGTTTTTTTTAGTTTAATAGATCTTTCTGCTATTTAAGAAGTAAAGAAATACAGTATAAAACCTAAGGCAGCACTTCTTCCACATAAATATCTCAAATTAATCATATATTTAGTGTGAAATAGCAATAAGTGGTACCATAAATCACTGCACTTTAGAAACAGAAAGAATGGATCAAAAAGCTACATAATTTTATTTTGAGAAAGGAATGATAAAAAATGTACTGGTATGTTTTATAATTGGTACTTAATAATCTATTTTTTTGAAATGCCACTGTGCAATTAAAATATGTATTTGTCTTTATAGTGCCTTGTTGTATCATATTATCAAGGAAAGCTTCATGTTTACCACTTGTACATCCATCCATTTTTTATCTGTCTGTGTAAACAAGGTTGCAAGGAGATTTCCGTAATACTAGCAACATTTGGCACAAGCTGGAACAGTACTGAGTGAGAAATCACAGGGCACACAGTCATACTTACATACATGCTGCTTGACCTGACAATTAATTAACAAAAGTCAACCTAAACTCATGGAAAAAGCTATATGAAACTGGTAAATACTTAAACAAACTCTTTGTAGGTGGCACCCTAGTAGAGCCAAGGATTATTAATCATCAGTATTATGTAATGGACCAATATTATACTCCTGTAAATTGTATAAAAATGTGTTTTTAATATTAATAACATCGACAAAAAAGTTAAATGTTTCACGTTCCACTTATGTCTGTTGCATATTTTCAATCATAAAAAATACTGTTATGGTTCTCTGTATTTCAGGAAGAAAAAGGTACATCTTGAAAGCCTGTGGGTAGCAGCCAAGGTGCAAGGGTTAGATCCTAGAGAAAGGAGAAGACTACGCCAAGGTGAACAACCAGAATTAGATAAAATGAGGTAAGCAGTGATTCTAGTAAATCTGGTGCTTGTTATATCTTGGTAAGTAATGTGATTCAGATTAACGAGACACCATGGTAACAGACAAATTTCTGGAGGCAACATGTAATGTTTAACTACTTTATATGTAATACAATTATCATATTTTAATATAGACCATTCCAATACACTAATTAATATAAACATATTATTTTTTAAGGAACTTCTGTAAATTTCATTAAGCTGTACAGACAGTGCCTTGTTACTGGACATCTTGCAGTATGAGGTTAAATCAGATGACTTGCCATAACAGCATCTGTTTTCTTAGCTTAAATTGCAATTTATTTTTCCATCCACAAGATGGAGTACAGAGCTGTGATACAAATTAAAGGAATACTTCACCTAGAAATGATCTTTTTTGTAATTGTTTTTTACCCCATGTGTAGTGGGTATCCCATTTGTAGTGATGGCCGAGAAAAAATTTGAATCTCATGTTTTCATGCAGAACAGAGCTAAAAAAAAGTTCATTCTTTAATAGAAGCTGGCAGTGACTAATGCTGGACAACAGCAAACAATATCAAAACACCGTAATCACGGACAAGCTGGTACAAAAGCTTCATAATCTGGGTTTGTCCACATCGTTGTGTATGTGGATCAGGGACTTTCTCACCAACAGGCCTCAGGTGGTTAAAATTGGAGATCGTACATCAGCCACACTGGTTTTCAACACAGGCACACCTCAGGGTTGTGTGCTCAGCCCAGCACTCTTCACGTTATTTACACACGATTGCTCTGGCATCCATGCCACAAATATGGTTGTGAGGTTTGCGGATGATACGACCGTGATGGGTCTCATATTAGACAATGATGAGACTCACTACAAAGAAGAGATACAACACCTAGCACTATGGTGCTCAGCCAACAACCTCATCTTGAACACCAGCAAGACCAACGAGGTCATTGTGGACTATAGGAGGTCCAGAAGAAAAGAACATGCTCCTATATTCACATGAAGAGGCTGTAATGTGTGTGGACAATATCAAATTTTTGGGTATCCACATCACATCGGATCTGACCTGGTCTTTGAACACATCTCACCTGGTAAAGAAGCCCCAACAAAGACTCTTCTTCCTCAGGAAGATGAGACGTGCTGGATTCTCCTCTCGACTGCTCACAAACTTCTACAGATCTGATATAGAAAGCATTCTCTGTCACAGTATGACAGTGTGGTATGGCAGCTACACAGAACAGGAAGGATTTGGCACGGGTGGTGAGAACAGCACAGGGGATCGTGGGAAGTCCTCTCCTAGACCTGGACTGTATATGCTGGAAGGGTGCAGAAGAGAGCCAAGTGTATAGCTGTGGATCTCACCCATCCGGGAAATTGACTGTTTGTACCACTGCCTTCGGGAAAGCGGTACAGAAACATAAAAACACGTACCAGCAGACTAAATGACAGCTTTTTTCCCCAGAGCTGTGAAGTCCGTCTGCCCTTGTTAATACACACACATACATCTACCTTTAATCTGCCCCCCTGTAGACATGCACATGCAGTTTCCCTCATAATCAAACACACACACTTGTATTCCTCCCCTGCAGACCCACGCACACAGATCACTGGTCTCTGCAGGCGTACTACCTCTGGAAAAGTCTGGACTTGATGATGTTTTATTGCTGCTGTCTTTTATAATTATTATGTTTATTTTATTATTTACTAGCTGATTACCCAGTGGCTTCACTCACTGAGTGCAAGGGAAAAAAAAATAAAATGTAGTCTATAAGTTATTAAACAGTAAAACATTAACATTTAAGAAGTAAAGATACATTGAGCACTACTGGAGTGGTTTCGGGTAGACTACATTTTAAAGGTGCCATAACACAACAGGTAAGTAGTAGATCCCTTGTGAAAGGCGCTACACAACCGCTGTGGTATAGAAATTACATTTTCTATGTGATCGTCCAAATTTCTGCCTGACAACCTTGCACTACATGCCTGTGATTTACTTCTTAAAATAATTAATCACAAAAGCAACCTTGAATGTTGTGGGGTTTTAGTGACCCGAACTTACCTTAAGGGACAGTAAGTAGTCATGCAGGGCAATTTACAAACAGAGTCCTGCTTCAGTGGTGCAGATTAAACTCATTCGCAAAGATTTCACTCTCCCAGGAGCCGACGGGGGACTGTAACAAACAGTGCGAGAAGAGAAGACGCTGCCCGAAACTGCGATGCTCTCGACTCGGCGGAGCAGCCCAACATTCCGTGCCTCCCAGCATCCACTTTGTTCTCACGACTTACCTCGCCGCTGAAGGCGGTCTCGTCTTCACATTGTTTATAGCTCGGCACAGTTAAAAAGTAGAAAGACGCAAAGCTGTTTCCCTCATCTCTTCTACTATCAAGTACTGTCAACTAACAAAAAGTTACAATGTGGCAGTTTCCGTGACAGTCACGTGGACGAATAAATAAAACTTCTCTGTCAGAACGCGCCTGGCGGCGGATGGCTCAGCGCTGTAGTCCAGAGAGGAGGGCTGGAGAGGGTGACGCAGGGCGCACTTCTATGGGATATTCTGCCTTGATGCCGAGTCCTACCAACAAAAAATTTTGTTATGTGTATGCATAATAACAATAAAGAATTCCAACGGCGTAGCAAGGTTCACAGGGGCCCGGGTGCAATCATCATTGAATGGGCCCCCAAACCTGCGCGCTTCGTGCGCTCGCGCAGCTCTCGCTGCTGAAATGCTTGAAGACAAGATAGATTGAGAAGGAAACCATTAAAAACGATGTTCGGAGAAAAATATTGTTTTGTTTTGTAAAGTGTAAAAACAGACGTGTGTTGGCGACTTGGCGTTATTGCCTAATAGTGTATATACACTGTACTCGTCTGTTGTCTCAGCCGGTACTAGAGAACAATAAAAATAAAAGATTATCTATGTTTACATATCAAAATCACGACGGATAAAACTTTCAATACGGAATATAACAAGCATTTCAGCATTCCGTTCAATATTCGTCAGGGGCTCAGGCCTCACGGCAACGGCAAACTGGACAGACAGGGGCGCCGAAATACAAAATTGTCCCAATCACATACACTACGGAAGTACGGAACGTCTATAATTATGTAAAAATCAGACAATTTTAATCTCTCTTTATATTTCGTCAATAAAAATTGTTATACAAACTTACATACACTGAATACCATTGTTATGACTATTATGATATCATAAATTAAGTACATGTAATACTAATACGTGACTGATAACCTGACAAGTGAGTTACCTGACACTGCACTGTCTGCACACATCAGAATTTTTGTTTTCTTGCTTTCTTTCTTGCAAATTCTGCTACAAGCTCATTGGTGTCCAATTTCATGGCTCGTCAACTTTCAATCGATAGCACAGCGAATGCAGAAAGTCTCATCTCTGTCATTGTACTCCGCAAATAATTCTTTATAATCTTCAATTTTGAAAATGTGCTCTCTGCTGAACATACAGTGATTGGCAATGTCAGAAACAAGATCAGAACTGTGACTATGTTTGGAAAACTTGATGATGATAAGTAATTATCCACAATCAAAAAATCAGCCAAATCACGGACACTTTTCATTTGACATAAATCTTGTTTGAACGCGTTTTTGAAGGACAATACTTCGGTGCAATAGTCTGCAGTTTTGGCCTTTGAATACATATTCACTAACTTTATAGAGGCATCATATAGCTCCTGGTCATCAGCTTGAGACATGAACTTGGGCGTCACTGACTTAAACAAGTCTGCAATCTTCTGATGGGCAAAGAAACCTCGTACGAAGTTGAGAAATAATGATATCAAAGCGTTTTGTTAAAAACTAAAATTTCAAAATTCTTTTCTGCACCCTCAATTCTTTCATCTCTTGCAAGTACATCAAAATGTCTCCTAACAGCTCACGATCTTTTCGGCTTAAATTCAGGATTAATACCCCATCCTTGAGCCATTCTTACAGCTTCGTTTTTGACCCCTTCAAAATCATTCCTCAGGTCGTTTATTTCATTGTAGACACGTTCCAAGTGGGTCACAGCTTTGCTCAAATCTTGCTGTTCTGCTTCCAGTAACGTTGACACAACGTTTATGGCTGTCACAACTCTGGTTTCAAGAACCAAAAGAATCACTGTTTCAAATGTCTCCAATTTTCCCTTTATTGTTGCTGCATCGTCACGCTCTTTCTTGTTTTTGGAACATAAAACTATTTGTGTTAGCAGTTTCAGTACACTCGCATATCTGAATTGAATGGCCACTAACACATCGTTTCTAGACGACCATCTCGTTGGACAAAGTTTCTTGAGAGTTTTCATAAATATTGTTTCTCTGTCACCCTCTAATAGAGCCCATCTGGAGATGCTGTGCCCGAAAAACACGTAGACAGCTTCCACCAAATCGTAGAAGTTTCCCACTTCTCTAACGCCTTCGACAGAATCGTTCAACACCAGATTCAAATTATGGTTTGCACAATGAACGTAATGAGCAAGAGGTTGCTTTTCTTGGAGAACAGCCTGAAGCCCATTGTATTGACCACTCATATTTGAAGCCCCGTCATAACCCTGACCACGTAGTTTTATCAAGATCTAATCCGTGCGTTTCAAGCGATTGCAGGACTTGATCTCTGATTTCTGACTGTCACAAATGTCAAAACCCAAGAACGATTCATGGATTTCTAGCTTTTTGGGTACGCCATCAACGCACTGCACAATAATATATCGAAAAATTATGCTAATTTGATCTACCTTCGCCACGTCTTGAGTGGTGTCAGCAATCACAGAAAAAAATGGAGACTGCTGAATATCTTTACGGATATTGGAAACAACCGCATCACCAAGAAGGCATATTATTTCATTCTGAATCTGAGGGCTCAGGTATGTCAAGCTGCCTTTTGGCTTCCTTAAGAGTTCTTCTAAAACCGGATCGTATTTAGCAAGAAGCCCAATCACCGCAAGAAAGTTGCCCTTGTTTGTCACATTCTCCGCATGACGATCTTCTCGGTGACCACGAAATGCTAAGTTGTTGCAAGCTAAGGTCAAACTAACGTTTACTATACAGTAGTGCTGGGCGGTATACCGGTTCATACCGAAAAACCGTTTTTTATTTTTTTTATGATATGGATTTTTCTTATACGCAACACCGGTTTAAATTGCCTAAACGACGTTCGGAACGTGGCGCAAGTGGGGACCTTTTTCACTGCTACACCACTAAACACAGATTTGTTGCACTAGGGCTCTTTTTCACTGCTACACCACCAAATAGTGGGCGGTAGCATAGGAATGCTGCGTGGTGAAAATGGACAGAGAGCCTGGAGATACTTTAGTTTTAAAAGGTCAGATGTGTAAATACTGTTTCTATACTATTGGATAATACTGCAAGCCAAGTTGTACTTGTTTTATTTGTTTTCAATACAGTGTAATGTACCTGGGTACTGTGTAATAGTGTGACGACATGTTTTCAAACCCCGTCATAAGTTATATAGCACATTTAATGTTTTGTGTTAAGTGATTCTTAAACTGACTTCTTCTTGCACTAGGAGGAGGCGCCGGCAGCAATCGCCGCACAGAATACATTCACTTCATGATCTTCCTGCTCTCTGAACATTTAGAATGCTAAGATAAATACTTGATATAATTTTCATGGTGAAATGCACTAAAGCATGCATTAATCATATGGGGGCACGGCGGCGTGCCTGCCTTGCATTTGCATGTTTTTCTGGTGGGTTTACTCAGCGCTTCAGTTTCCTTTCAAAGTCATGTAGGATGTGGGGTTTTGTTGTGCTATATTGACCCTGCTAGTGTATGTTTTGCTTGTATTCATCCTTTGATGGGCGCAACTCTGAATGGATGGCATAATTAAACATGTAAAACGAAGATATTTTTTAAAGTTCTGAACACTCTGTGGGCTAAGTTTATAACTAGTTTTAATTTCACAAAGACGTTTATCGTGTGGTGATTGGTTATGTGGAGAAAGAAAAAGGAAGGATAGGAACAGGGGTTTTGGTACGTCAGATAGAGACAGCACGCGTGCAATAAAGAAAGCCCGCTCAGAAGAACATGCTTTGAATTCTGTGTTCGTGTCTCTGACCACCAGATCAAAAAAACCAACATTTACACAATATTTAAGTTAAACCTGTGCGATAGCTATTCATACATCCAGTTTTTTGGAGCCTCGTCACACCTGCCATAAAGGTCTCTACACTGAACTTACACCTGGGGACCCCTTACTGCCAGGGAGCAGCACTACCGCCTCCCTACCGTGCTTTTTTAATACCTGCTTTAATGCATTTCATCATGAAAATGATATCAAGTATTTATCTTAGCATTCTAAATTTTTAGAGAGCAGGAATACCATGAAATGAATGGATTCTGTGCGATGATTGCTGCCTCCTCTTAGTGCATAGGAAGTCAGTTTAAGAAGCATAGTGATTAACAACTGGGTCGGGGAACACAACACAAAGCATTTAATGTGCTGCATTAACTTATGACGGGGTTTGAGAAAATCAAGTAAATTAAACATTGATTTTAGGATGAAGTTTAGTTTATGACATTCTACTTTAATTATGAAGTAAACTATGAAAATAAAGTGGAAATGTTGACTTTAATCTTGACATAAGTGTCAAAATTAAAGTGGAAATGTCGAGAATAAAGTCAGCATGTCGACTTTATTCTTGACATATACCGGTAGTTTGTTTTTTTTCTTCCCTCTTTACTGTATTTTTTTTTCTTCACCGTGGCCCTAATGCACTTCCGTAGGGCTATACCACAAATAGCATTATACAGTAAATGCAAGTTGCAGTTATTTTATTTATGTATATAGCTTAGCTTGAAGCAAGGTCCATATTAATGCAGTTTGCCTAAATGATGGTACAGTTGGTAAGGATGTCATCACAAAGTTGTACTTGTTTTATTTTATTTTAATTTGGTGAATACTGTGTAATGCACCTGGGCTTGAAGTCTTGAAGTAATGGTGCAGCTATCAGTAATAATACTATTATTTATTTTATTGTTATTATTTATTAGTTTAAATATTATGCAGTTTATTGATGGTAAAGTTGTTGAAAAAGTCACTTTAACGTGTCAGTGGACAGAGATAGTTAACATTAACAAAGTGTAGTTGGTTCACAAAAAAATATTTACTATTTATTACTTTCCTAAGACATGTTCAGTGCAATACAAGTTTTGACAAGCACCCCTGGATATTTTACTAAGTCTAAATGCCTCTTTGGATGGTTGAAAATATGTTGTCAAAATCATAGTTTAAGTTTTTGCAAAATTTGTTCAATAAAAAGGTTCTATATTTTGACTGCAACTGTCATGCAATGTGATTCCTTCTCTTCATTAGTGTCACCCCCTTGAAAACTATCACTTTATGGGGCCATGCAGACCTGTATTAATACTTGTGTGCTCATTAAAATGTTTTTTTATACAATGTACAATTCTCATAACAGTCTAACAGGTTATTCTTAGCCAGTCTACTACAGTAATTGCAGTGGAAAATGTGGTTAACATCCACTCATGCATGGGGAAAAAAATACCGTTGAATACCGTGAAACCGGGATAATTTAGAAAAATACCGTGATATAGAATTTTGGTCATACCGCCCACCCCTACTATACGGTGTATGACCTTGGCATTTTCCAAGGACCCAGAAAAATCTACGAAATGTAAGAATCCGTTAAGTAGGCTATTAACAGAATTGTACTTTCTGTGCAGAAAATCTGAATCTGATGGTACAAAATACGTACGTTACGGTTACACGTGCACTCACCTGCGGAAGTGAAATCTAAGAAGAAGCAATAGGCTAAGCCGCCAAGTGGCTAGGCCTAAGAGCCTAAGATTCACTAATTTGGCAGTTGGCACACGGCATATGTGATTGCGCTGTTCGACATACGGCCATTTTGATGTTGATCGATTCACTTACCTAACAGAACTGACTGAGAAATAGACGGAAGTAGGAAGCCGTTCGTCGACGATCGTGGGAAGCTGCTTGCCTGCTTCATAACTAAGCTATAGCCTTTCGGAGAATGAAGCGAACATGTCGCTTTGTTTTTAGCCGCCGCCGTCTGTACACAATGTGCCGCCCCGCCTGGCCGAGTCGGACGGCGCTAATGAAAATAATGTAATTGTGGGAAAATGTAAAAATGCTGACTGACGGTGGCTAAAATCGCTAAATACAGACATGTGAAAGTCCTTACTACAAAGTTACTTAAATTAATAAGCAATACGATCAGTCTAATTTGACTGTGACTGATGGTTTGATGCCCTGATCACCTGATGAGAGCGCCGCAAAAAAAAAAAAAAAAAAAAAAGAGGCCTGATGGGCCCTCCCTCCCATTGCACCCCTTGCCCCATTGTAGCTACGCCACAAAAGAATTCCCTCTGTCTGTCTGTCTGTCTACACCAATAGAGAAATCTCATGTCACATAATCCATGTTGTCTTCCAGTCATATACTCAAAATGTGGAAAATGCATGCATTGTTTAATCAATTTCAAAGTAAAACACAAGTAGCCTGCAACCCAAGAAGCCCTTTCATATGAGGTTGTGCTTTTAAATTGAAGATGGGACTCTGGGCCAATATATCAGGAGGAGAGACAGGTCTTCAATTCAAAACCCAACCCTGTGTGAAACCCTGTGACTATCAGCTTATAGATCACTTAACTCACACCTGGGGGCCGCTGGTGGGCCACAGACCACACTTGAGAACCACTGATCTAAACTGCCAAGAATAAAAGTGACGCACAGAAAGTCTTAATCATGTCATAGGTACGACTTTGAAAGAATTATGATGCTTCGCCATATCAGCATAATGTTTTAAGGGTAGCTCTCTATTTTAAACTGCTAGCCTATTAGGTATCGTACATCGATAGTGTCAGCATACCATAATTTTATTACATAGCCCCATAAACTGAAAATATGTAAATAATATTTATGTCCATGATCTAAACTGATTAGCCTAAGATAATCACAAAATTATGTGAAACAGACATATGATTATAATCTTGAAACATTTACCAATGATTGTTATGTTTACTGTATCCTTCCTTATTTTTGCTAAGAATGGAATATCATCATCTAATCAATGCACGGCATCAAAGAGATTTTTCTAATGTGCCAGTTCTGAATGTGAAGAGTGTGATCAATCAAGTCATAAACAGTGGTGAACAAGGGAGGATTATATTTGTATTAACTTAGGCTGATTTGAGTTATGCCTAAATTATGAATTTCTGTAAATACAGTCAAAGCCTAGATTTGCCCTGTTGATTGCTCAATTTTATTTTCTGTGTCTCCTATCTTATGCCAGTTTGAGTATTATTATGATTTTTTTTGTTTTTGTTATTGCTGTTGTTTTTATTGTTGGATTATCTACTAGCAACGGTGCACTGCACGATAACGACTTCATAGTTTTCATACTCTTTCTCTGTACGTTTAGCATTCATTAGCTCAGAGGTTGATGCTCTTGCTGCTTCCTGAGCAGCTTTTCTTTTCTCTACCCTAGCGGCCCGCTTCTTCTCTTCTTTCGTCTGCATCTTTTTGCGTTAAAACTGATAAAGTCAATGTTTGTATTGCAATTACTTAGTATGTTTTCTTTAATTTTTAACTTAAGCGAGCACTCAAGTCTTCAATCTGCCTCAAGAATGATTTAAGATATGAAGGGGTAGGGGAAGTGACGACAAAGGTGGTAGGGATGAGAACAGCACCCGTACGCATGTGCCGCACTGCTGCCCTGCTGGCCGCTTCCGAGAGTTGATTCTACAATAAAATAAATTAAAAATAAAAAGAACAATAACCTTGGAGGTCAAACATTACCCCGAAAGTGGATAGTAGACTCCACGTAGTATATGTGTACCACATTTCAGGTCAATAGGTCAAACGGTTTGCAAGCTACAGGTGATTTAAAAAACATAGGTACATACTGTGTTTGACATAGCTGTTTTCAGAAGTTATGTTCGTGGCATATGTATTATAACTTTTCCTAAGTACATTCATTTTTCGAACCTGCATAAATGAGTCGTATGTGTTTATAGAGCTGGAGCACCTCTCAGCAGCCACGAGCACAAATCATAAGAGGAACTAACTGTACGGGGCACCACTCCATCACAGGGCACAGACATCAAATAATGTCACTTGTCAATTAAAAAATCGCCTATTCATTTGTTTGTGAATCTAGTATATATATTTTGTACCAAAGAGTATTTTTCCCTTTTTTTTACCCTGCTTGATTCAATTCAGGGATGTGGGTTTGGCACCTGATCAAACAGCACTGGATATTACACAACATGAAAAGAAATTCCGTCTATTATATGGTTCACTGTTGCACATGCCAACACTCAAACAAATTACTACTATTGCTACTAGTATTTAGGGTACTCAGTGACTGGTGTGGTGCGAAACTTGTGCCCTCCCCAGTGCAAACAGCAGAGATTGGGCCTCTACCCAAAAAAAAAAACATTTGTTTGCTTGGCAAATACTTTGCAATTTGGAAGAAAACTGCTGTGGCGTTAACATAATAACAATGAAACATTTTTATGCTTTGCTGTTTTTACATTCTTTTGTCTGTTAAAATAATGCATATTGTCTTTCCTACTTGGGGCTGGGGTGGATAGGTAACTCAGCAGATATTTACTAATGGCTCCTGATCAGTGAGCAAAATACTCCATGTAATCAGGAGTCCCATTGTCGGAACATTGAAATCTTGTAGAACATACAATAAATTATACTAGCCAACCCCCGGCGTAGCATACGCCGCATAATTATATACTGATGAGTGAACACTTCCTGAAAGACACAGTTGTCCAAATGGGGTGGGTTTGAGGATACGACTGTAGGTGAATGAAAAGATGGAACTCTGGAGAGGGCAACATACAATTGTCCGTGACTGACAATTGGAGGACCGCCGTCGCACGCTCATTCAGCGATTCACATCCGCAACAAACAAACTGTTTTACACGCTGCATACAGCGATTCACATTCGCGACAAACATGATTTTTCTTAGATGGTCCTGTCGCATCCACCCTCGCACTCGAAGCATACACACTGCCTGGTCATGTGCCTGCTCGCAAGAGTAATTCACAAAGACCCGCCCACCAACTGTAAGACCATGGGATACCTCTCGCAAACTGTTTTACACGCTCATTCAGCACATCCGCGACAAACAAACTGTTTTACACACTGCATACAGCGATTCACATCCACGACAAACATGATTTTTCTTAGATGGTCCTGTCGCGTCCACCCTCACACTCGAAGCATACACACTGCCTGGTCATGTGCCTGGTCGCAAGAGCAACTCACGGAGACCCGCCCACCAACTCTAAGACCATGGGATACCTCTCGCAAACTGTTTTACACGCTGCATACAGCGATTCACATCCGCGACAAACACACAGTTTTACACGCCGCATACAGCGATTCACATCTGCGACAAATATGCTTCTTCTTAGATGGTCCTGCCGCGTCCACCCTCGTTCTCGAAGCATATACACTGCCTGGTCATGTGCCTGCTCGCAAGAGCAACTGACAGAGACCCACTCACCAACTCTAAGACCATGGGATACCCCTCGCAAACTGTTTTACACGCTGCATACAGCGATTCACATCCGCAACAAACATGCCTCTTCTTAGATGGTCCTGCTGCGTCCACCCTCGTTCTCGAAGCATACACACTGCCTGGTCATGTGCCCGCTCGTAAGAGCAACTCACGGAAACCCGCCCACCAATTCTAAGACCATGGCGTGTAAAACAGTTTGCGATGATGGACGCGGTCGTGCATCATAACCGAAAAGAATAATGAAAAGTCAACGTAGCTCAGAGGTGCATGAGGAGTGTAGCAGAGACGAACGTGAATGACGCCCTGTTTTGTGAGTTGCTGCGTCCGTGTTGGTGGGCATGGGTCTGCGAGTTGTCATTGTATCCAATGGTCTTAGAGTTGGTGGGCGTGGCTCCATCCTGCGTGCTCCATGGGTGTCTTACTTGCACTGGCGGCTGCTTAGTGAATTATATATGTAGATATGGTGAATGTTATTAGTTAGGATAATGCAAATCTTAGGCATTCTGATTGCATTACACATGGATATGCAGTATGTAAACAAAAACCTCCTCTGCATCACACAGACATATGACAGGATCACACTTAAACACTATCTTTCAAACACTACTTCAGTTTTCCTTTGACTGTTTCATTTCCCAGTGAAGTGTGAAGAGGGTGTTTTTTTGCTTTTTTTTTGATGACATGACATGTCATGTTGAAGTCTGTGCTTCTTTGACTTGCGAGCTTTGTCATGACAGCTCTGCAGCTCTTCCAGTTTCTCTAAGTTAGATAGATAGATAGATAGATAGATAGATAGATAGATAGATAGATAGATAGATAGATAGATAGATAGATAGATAGATAGATAGATAGATAGATAGATAGATAGATAGATAGATACTTTATTAATCTCAAGGGGAAATTCACATACTCCAGCAGCAGCATACTGATAAAGACAATATTAAATTAAAGAGTGATAACAATGCAGGTATACAGACAAACAATATCTTTGCATAATGTTAACGTTTACCCCCCCCGGGTGGAATTGAAGAGTCGCATAGTGTGGGGGAGGAATGATCTCCTCAGTCTGTCAGTGGAGCAGGACAGTGACAGCAGTCTGTCGCTGAAGCTGCTCCTCTTTCTGGAGATGATACTGTTTAGTGGATGCAGTGGATTCTCCATGATTGACAGGAGCCTGCTCAGTGCCCGTCACTCTGCCACAGATGTCAAACAGTCCAGCTCCATGCCTACAATAGAGCCAGCCTTCCTCACCAGTTTGTCCAGGCGTGAGGAGTCTCTCTTTTTTATGCTGCCTCCCCAGCACACCACCGCATAAAAGAGGGCGCTCGCCACAACCGTCTGGTAGAACATCTGCAGCATCTTATTGCAGATGCTGAAGGACGCCAGCCTTCTAAGGAAGTATAGTCGGCTCTGTCCTTTCTTACACAGAGCATCAGTATTGGCAGTCCAGTCCAATTTATCATCCAGCTGCACTCCCACGTATTTATAGGTCTGCAGCCTCTGCACACAGTCACCTCTTATGATCACTGGGTCCATGAAGGGCCTGGGCCTCCTAAAATCCACCACCAGCTCCTTGGTTTTGCTGGTGTTCAGTTGTAGGTGGTTTGAGTTGCACCATTTAACAAAGTCCTTGATTAGGTTCCTGTACTCCTCCTCCTGCCCACTCCTGATGCAGCCAACGATAGCAGTGTTGTCAGCGAACTTTTGCACGTGGCAGGACTCCCAGTTGTATTCGAAGTCCGATGTATATAGGCTGAACAGGACCGGAGAAAGTACAGTCCCCTGTGGCGCTCCTGTGTTGCTGACCACAATGTCAGACCTGCAGTTCCCAAGACGCACATACTGAGGTCTGTCTTTAAGATAGTTAATGATCCATGCTACCAGGTATGAATCTACTCCCATCTCTGTCAGCTTGACCCTAAGAAGCAGAGGTGGATGGTGTTGAAGGTGCTAGAGAAGTCCAGAAACATAATTCTTACAGCACCATTGCCTCTGTCCAAGTGGGATCGGTGTAGCATATAGATGATGGCATCCTCTGCTCCCACCTTCTCCTGGTATGCGAACTGCATAGATAGATAGATAGATAGATAGATAGATAGATAGATAGATAGATAGATAGATAGATAGATAGATAGATAGATAGATAGATAGATAGATAGATAGATAGATAGATAGATAGATAGATAGATAGATAGATAGATAGATAGATAGATACTTTATTAATCCCAATGGGAAATTCACATTCTTCAGCAGCAGCATACTGATACAATAAATAATATTAAAGAATGATAATAATGCAGGTGAAAAACAGACAATAACTATGTATAATGTTAAATGTTAACGTTTACCCCCCCGGATGGAATTAAACATTTGCATAGTTTGGGGGAGGAACGATCTCCTCAATCTGTCAGTGGAGCAGGACAGTGACAGCAGTCTGTCGCTGAAGCTGCTCTTCTGTCTGGAGATGATACTATTAAGTGGATGCAGTGGATTCTCCATAATTGATAGGAGCCTGCTGAGCACCCTTCGCTCTGCCACAGATGTTAAACTGTCCAGCTCCATGCCAACAATAGAGCTTGCCTTCCTCACCAGTTTGTCCAGACGTGAGGCGTCTTTCCTCTTAATACTGCCTCCCCAGCACACCACTGCGTAGAAGAGGGTGCTCGCCACAACTGTTTGATAGAACATCTGCAGCATCTTATTGCAGATGTTGAAGTACGCCAGCCTTCTAAGGTAGTATAACCGGCTCTGTCCTTTCTTGCACAGCACATCAGTATTGGCAGTCCAGTCTAATTTATCATCCAGCTGCACTCCCAGATATTTATAGGTCTGCACCTTCTGCTCCAGCTTTCTCTTGTACTGCTCCTTCACCGTCCTGAGCTGGACTCGGAGTTCCTTCTGCATGCGTTTGAGCTCATGCTGATCACCGCCTTTAAAAGCCCTTTTTTTCTGGTTCAAAAGGCCCTTGATATCACTTGTAATCCATGGCTTGTTGTTAGCATAGCAGCGTACTGTTCTTACTGGAACTACAATGTCCATACAGAAGTTGATGTAGTCAGTAGTGCAGTCAACAACCTCCTCAATGTTCTCACTATATGATCCCTGCAGGATATCCCAGTCTGTAGTTCCAAAGCAGTCTCTCAGAGCCTGCTCTGCCTCAGGGGACCACTTCCTGAATGAGCATGTGGTTGTAGGTAACTCCCTCACTCTTGGTTTGTAGTGAGGCTGAAGCAGAACCAGGTTATGATCTGCTTTCCCAAGCGAAGGCAGCGGGGTGGAGCTGTATGCGTCTTTAACGTTTGCATACAGTAGGTCAATAGTCCTATTTCCCTGGGTGTTACAATCCACATACTGGGAGAAGGCAGGTAATGTTTTGTCCAGCGTTACATGGTTAAAGTCTCCACCGATTTGTACAAGCGCCTCGGGGTGCTGTGTTTGCAATTTAGCAACTGCGGAATGGATGACGTCACCCGCTATCTCCACGTTCGCCCGAGGAGGGAAATAAACAATAACAACAATGACATGTCCAAACTCCATGGGCAAGTAATAGGGACACAGACTTACAGCCAACAGTTCAATGTCCCTGCAGCAAGTGGAGATTTTAACGTTAACATGTCCAGAGTTGCACCATCTTGTATTGACATAGAGTGTGAGTCCTCCTCCTTTGTGCTTCCCACAGGTACTTGCATCTCTGTCCGCTCTAACTGTGCTAAACCCAGGTAGCTCCACATTAGCATCTGGGATGGTGGTAGTTAGCCATGTTTCACAAAAACACAACAAACTGCATTCTCTGTAGGTTCTGACACTTTTCACCAGTGCAGCCAGTTCGTCGATCTTATTTGAGATTGAGTTCACATTCCCCAGAATCACTGAAGGCTTAAAACGCCACTTTCTCGCAAGCCGCTTCATTTTTAGCTTAGTGCCAGCTCTGCTGCCACGATACCGCCTTCTTACCTCGTCGGGTAAATAGGGAACCACACCAATACTGGCATTTGTAATCAGCGCTCGAAGTTGAGTACTTGAATAGACGAGTCTCGGCATGTAAAAATCCATGTCTGTAGTAAAAAGTAAAAAGTGTCCAGGGAACGAGGTCCACATAAAAGAAAGTGGTAGAAGTGAACAGTGAAATAGAGAAAAAGGTAGAAAAATAAAGTCATACACTGAGCTGCTTGATTGGCTGCCACTCACGACGGCGCCTGAGTCATCAGTTAAAGTTAAAGTCAGTCTCTCCATGTAGATGCTTCCTTAAATGTGAGTCCCATGTCTCACACACTCTTCACTCTCTGATAAGAGATTCTGTGATCTCACCAAAGTTGCATGTGGCTGCGAGAGTCCTCAGTATTGTCCTTGCTCTAATTTTGGCTGTGATAGTGTGTAAAAAATGTATCTTTCTATTATTTTGATAGGGTTAGTGTTAGGGTTAGGTTAGGGTTGGGAATCACAAACTTTGTCCAGTGCTGCTGGTACTCTGTCCATAACCCCTCCACATCTCTAACAAATCCATGTGACTGGCACACTTTTCTGCCTTGTTATCTACTAGGTAATATAAAAGTTTTACTTTGTTTTAGCCTGTTTTATCTCAAGCAATATAGTCTTTATACTGAATTAATTCATCCCTTCAGTGTTTCCAGATAAGAGCTAAATTCATATTTTTAAAGTCTGTTTTTTAATGACTCTACAATACACTTTCCATCTCTACCAATAAAGTAATTGCAATCACTCCCTTTAAAAATGTTACTTTAGCAAAAAGTTGTTCTCAGAAACCACTGCATCCCATGTATAGGAGGTATTTTCTGCAAAAAAAGGAATAAAATTATAAAATGAAAATTCAGTCTTTTGTTTTGCAATTTCATTTTAAAAGTCTTCATACAGGAATGCTGTAAAAATTAAAAATGAAATAAAAAACTATTTGCAATTTCATTTGTACAAAAATTGTGACAAATAGAGGTGCAGAGCCCCGTCCATTGACCCAAACTATTTGCATGTTGAGAACTTGAAAATGAAAATGCAAAGTCAGTCAGTCAGTCATTATCCAACCAGCTATATCCTAACACAGGGTCACGGGAGTCTGCTGGAGACAATCCCAGCCAATACAGGGTGCAAGGCAGGAACAAATCTGGGGCAGGGTGCCAGCCCACTGCAGGACACACACACACACCCACACACCAAGCACACACTAGGGACAATTTAGGATCTCCAATGCACCTAACCTGCATGTCTTAGGACTGTGGGAGGAGACTGGAGGATCTGGAGGAAACCCATGCAGACACGGGGAGAACATGCAAACTCCACGCAACAGTGCTACCACTGAGTCACCGTACCGCTCAAAAATGCAAAGTGGAAAATGAAAAAATCAATGAGCAGCAGGTGGTGCCAATGCTTATATGCCTTTTACTTTTTTTTTTTTGCAGCTTCATTGCTGTTCACGCTGAAAATGAAATTGCAAATGGTGTCATTTTATTTTGAATTTTTACAGCATTCTTGTGTGTAGACTTTAAAAATGAAATTGCAAAAGAGACATTGAATTTTCATTTTAGAATTTTAATTTTCATTTCCTTTTTTGCAGAAAACATGCCCATGCAGCTTATAGTACATTGGCCCCGACAGCTTGAGCTTTTCTTTTTTCTCACTCTTACTGAAATCAGTATATCACAAAACCACTGCCACCACCACCATGTTTCAATGAGCAGGCTGTCATATTGAGTTCAGAACAAACAGTAGTTATTTATCAAAAGATGTATTTTCTGGTCTTTTTCAAACAGCATACAGATACATTAACTCCCTTTGTTACCCATGTGTAACATTCCAATACATTACCACTGCCCAACAAAGGGTGTCACATTCTCTGCATTTATAGTGCATATTACACTTTTCCATGCACACTTTCCAGCAAGATGTATTTTTGCTTAAGCTCTTTCATGTTACAGTGGTGCTTCTACTGGAACCTAAACTAAAACTAAAACCTGGAACATTTTTTTTTCTTTTTGTACTATATACAGTAGGTGTACTACATTATTACTATAAACTAACTAGAAAAATATTTAAATTAAATTGGTTTGATACATTTAACAGAGGGCGGCACGGTGGGGCAGTGGTAGCGCTGCTGCCTCGCAGTTAGGAGACCTGGGTTCACTTCCCGGGTCCTCCCTGCGTGGAGTTTGCATGTTCTCCCCGTGTCTGCTTGGGTTTCCTCCGGGCACTCCGGTTTCCTCCCACAGTCCAAAGACATGCAGGTTAGGTGGACTGGCGATTCTGAATTGGCCCTAGTGTGTGCTTGGTGTGTGGGTGTGTTTGTGTGTGTCCTGCGGTGGGTTGGCACCCTTCCCAGGATTGGTTCCTGCCTTGTGCCCTGTGTTGGCTGGGATTGGCTCCAGCAGACCCCCGTGACCCTGTGTTTGGATTCAGCGGGTTGGAAAATGGATGGATGGATGGATTTAACAGATAAAGGGATATTCTGGCTTACTTAGTATACTGTAAGTAATGATATTTTCAGTACAACAAATTCAGTGATTTTAGGAGCTGGGTAGATGTTGAGTATTTGGTGTAGTGGTGAGCTGATTTTTTAATTAAGTCAGGTGCCCTACATTGACACTCAATGAATTGCAATTAGGGGGCCATGCTCACAGGTGTTTAAGGGGAGAGGCTGAGCAGAATGAGAGATAAAAGGATAAAACCCCAAAAGGAAAGGACAGGAGGCAGAATCGGGGAAGAACGAGTCAGCACAGTGATGGGAAGCAGGTGGTTGATGGCCCCATGGAGGAGCGAGCAAGTGAACAAGCAAGTAACGCTCAGTGAAGGTGGATTGTGCTCTGCTGAGTACTAGTTGGAGTGGAGAAAACAGGAACCCTTCCAAGACATCCACATGGCTCCAGAAGGGTGTGAGGGAGATGGAAGTTCTGGCTTGGAGTGTCACGGCAGACACCAACAGAGGTAGTCGTGGCGAGAGCCAGAGGTTGTGACTGCAGCTACTGGTGTCTCCACTAGCTGCAAGACCCAAGAAGTGTGAGTAGGGGAGGCAAAATGGAAGATGTGCTAGGTTGAGTGAGACAGGGAAGCTCGATGTCTGCACAGTTTTAATAGAATAATGATTTTATGACTGATTTTAACTTTCATAGAAGAGGACCTATTTTTATGGGTTATTTATTAGCTATTTATTTAATGGATTCAGCACTGCACTTTTAGAACATTGTTTTAAATAAAAGCACTTGAGCACTTTGCATTTCCTGTTGCTGTACTGTGTCCTCATTTGCCCAGTTCATCCTCAGTCTATGACTATCAATGGTTTAAGCTGCTAACACAAACTTACTTCCTGGTTCTAAGCTCACTCAAGCAATAACTGGAAGGGGCTATAAAGTGGCAATGAGGGTTTTTTAATGGGTAAACCATTATTGGGGTTAGAAATGTCCCCTGAAACCTCTGATGCTGTCTTTGTAGACCTTCATTTACTGGCCCCAAGATTTTTTTTTAATCCGTAAGTTGCTTTTAAAGGACCAAGCAACCTGCCCATTAGTAGCCAGTCATGGTGTGCAGGAGTGCCCTGTCTCCTGTGTGTCCCTGTCCCACCCTAAAACATCTTTACAGCATGTAGTAGCATCCAAGAAGTACTATTGTCTGGTGTTACCCATAGTTTAATCATCACCCCTCACTTGTAATTTCCAGTAAGATGAGTAGACTCTGTCTACTTGCTGCAGAGGAAAACAATACCAGTTGACTAGGCTCATACAGTTTAAATATCAAAGAGTTTATGTCAAAGTGTTGTGTATTTGGAATTCATTCCTCTTATTTGCTTTTCTTTTTCTTTTCATTTTTTTTTCATTCTTTACATTTTTAGTACACAGTGCATTTCTCCTTGGAAAAGAACTTGTCTATTTTCGCTAATGAAATGCACTACATTAAATCTGCAATGTATAAATAACTTGTTGAACATATAAATAAGGGTTGAGAATGAGAAATAATTAAGTATGTTGTTAAAGCTGTTAAAAATGATTTCTACATTTTAATAGAATAGTGAAAATCATTATCAATTGCTACATGACTATAGTGATACTCATTAGGTGTAAATTACATTTATTCATATTACCTTATTTAGATTCAATGAACAAAGATATATTATGTGTACTATTGATTAACAAAGCAAAGAAAAACAAAGGCTGTGAACAGCACTAATAATTTTATGTAACTAGTTTGAAAAAAATGATATTTTCACACATAAAGTGCTACATTTCTATGCTGTAAACATTTTTCTTCAGATTGACGTAAAAAACTGAGAAAACTGCAATACAAACTCCCTTAATAAAAATGGTTCACTTGTCTGTAACAGTAAAATATTGGTTTTTCAAAATTAAAAGAAATGTGTTTGAAACAGCCTGCAGTAGGAGTATCCAAAACTCACTTGTTCAAATTGAATTACCTTGAGTATTGAAAATCACAGCTGTTTTGAAGAGATAAGGTAACTAAATTCCTCAGAATGACAGAGTGCAGTACTGTACTGAAATTTGAATTTCTGTATTAGACTATAGACAGGTGGAAACAAGTTGCAATACATTAAAAAGTTATAAAAGGTATTAAAGAAGTGGTTGAATTTGTGCTTTGAATACTTAGTAGACTTTGTAGATGACTACTTGATTTCTTGTATTTATTTGATTTAAAGTTCAGTTGGTGTTTCACTATATGCATGTTCTGTTACCAGGTCTCATAATATTAAGCCATGATTATGTACATCTAATGCCAGAAAGTAAACAGTCAGCAATGGCAGGTTTGAACATCAGTTTTATATGTACAGTTAACAACAGCTGACAGCAGTGTTTGCCTTTTAGTGACCAGACTATAAAGCAGTATAATGGTGTATGTACAAACGTTATGCTGATGATACACAGATTTATCTACACACTGGGCTTACACAAACATTTTCCTCCTCCTGTATTTGTTGCCTATTTGGCTGACACATAAAACTCTAGTTGTCTGAAAACTTTCTCAGACTGAATAGTGATAAAACTGAGGCTTAAATTTTTCATCTCCATTCATGATATAATCATGGATAATGCAGTTTCAGTTCAAGTTTGAAATCTTAAGGCAAAAGAAAACATTCAAACTCTTTTTCATTTGTTTTATTTAACTATTTTACATTTCTCTATTTAAAGGTAAATTATGCATTATTTGAAGACTACAAGGCATATTATGGAAGTAGGTATACCAGTTAGCCCAGGGCAATAAATACCTCCCACTAGTTATTACTTTTGTTTGAACCATGAGTTATATAATTCAGTATACAATTAGCTGACATTAGATGAAAAGCACTTATTTGGGTATGGGTATGCATATTATTAAATTTGTGCTAAATTAAATTTTTATAACAGTTTATAGTCTAACTTCAGGCCAACATTTGAGACATGATGTACGCAATATCAAATATATCTTGTAAAGGTAATAAACAATAAAAGAAATAGATACATTTAAGTACCAAGGAATCAAGGTTATTATAGTTAACAAAAACTAAATTTAAAACTGAAACTATTAATAAAAAACATTTTTGTAAACTAAAATAAAATAATTAACCAAACCGAAATGAAAAACTAAACAAAACCATTAAAGTAGCTGGAAAGACTAATGGAAATAAAATAATTATTTACCAAAAATATTTTTAATTTTCGTCACAGTCAAACTTTCACAAGGGCTTACGTGGAATGCAGGGGTCCCAAAATTAATCAAAATATATTAAGAATTTCATATTTGTTTTTTTCAATAAATATTCATGCTGTTAGTCTTTAACCCTTGTAACTTTTAATTGTAAAACAAAAAGTCATCCACCACAAGCTCATCCAGTGAACGGCAGCTGGTGATAGTGGGCGGGTGTTCACACAGTATTTGCAGTATGACAATGCAAGCTGAATATGGGCACGTAAAGCGTGTAAAATAGAAAGCAATTTACTGTGTGATAATAGTGACAGTTCTTCAGGAGCTAATGGGGACAACATGATAGATTCTGGTTCAAGAGTTAGTGAAGCATACCAAGGTGATGATTTCGATTTGAATGTGCTTGGTAAATTTCAAAGCTGCCATTCACTGGATCTCTGGGGCTCAAGAGAGAAGTATTAGATGCAGATAATCCCTTACAGAATTTCAGTCTGTTCATAAATAATGGTATGTTAGCATTAATTCTGAGTGAGTCCAAGATACAGTATGTACACAGCAACTAATACAGCAGCACACACTAAGCCAAATTCCAGGCTGCATGTGTCCGATGTCCGTTATAATGAGCTGCCGCTTTTCTTTGAGTTTCTTGTATATCAAGATGTAATCCAGTGGCTTAATTTGGAATGTGCTAGTCAACAAAATCTTTACCATATGAACAGGAAAATCACGAGTGAGTAACGTTTAGTCACCTGCCACTTCGCACAGAAGAAATCCTTTTTGAAAATGAAATGACACTGATCAAGAGACTGACTAGGTCAACATACAAGATTAGCATATTGTTGCTGACCAGTCGGTTTTGCTTTAAAAAAGTCGTTTAACAATGACATGATATAACCTTATAAAATTCCTAAGTTGGCAATGTCTCTCCTGAACTACTGTGGTTAGGTGAAAAAGAGTCTCCCAACTGGTGAAAAACTAAATTTTATGTAGTTTTCATTCACAAAATAAAATACCTGATATTGTGAAAATAATCTGGTAGCAGAGTTATGTTTCAAAATATTTGTGCCCCTTTTTTTCATTTTTTGTCTCTCTCTCAAAATAGATAGTTGAAATATCATAGTCTTTTTGTTCTTAACATCAGCCATATCATACATATTGTACACCAGGGGGTTTTCCTGCCTTGCATCCAAAATTGCTGGGATAGGCACCAGGATTCCTGCGATCCTGCTCTAGATAAGCAGATTTACGAAATGTATTTATTGCTCCTAATCTTCTATACTGTTTCTGTTGTTTTGTGGCTGTCAATACTCTTATTACCTGCTCTTACCCTACTCATTCATGATTTACTGCACTTATGCATGGGCTATTGAAGTCTCATTACCCCTAACCTTGACACTACATATTTGGTTTTTTTTTTGTTTCCATTAATACAACTTGGTGGGGTCTGCACACTGCACTGATTCAAGCCTAAGAGCCCTGTTTTTCCTAAGACCCCAACATTTTCATGATCGCACCTGTTGAAATACGGTAGAATCTGTTTTCTAATTTTTCATATCTTTTTAGGCCTGTAGGTGGCAAAATTCTGTCTATAAATTTTATGTGCCTGAGATGGAACCCAAGATCAATATAACTGGTAGAAAATAAAGCCCAGTATGGGAGAATGCAATGCAATATTGAAGGCATTAATTATAACCACATTGTCTTAGAGCAGGATTTATTGTGTGATGTAGACATGTAGAATAAAAAAACCCTCAAACCTTAAAATTCACCTAAATTTCATCACAAATTGGCTTATTCAGGGCATTAAAAGTCAAAGATGGAAAGTGACAACAGTTGGTGCACATTTGTTCAGAATAAATGACATACAAAATATTAAAAAAATTATAAAATTGAATAAAATTGTTCATATTCAATTTTCCGGTTTTGATTATGCTTGGTTTTATTAGACAAAAACAAAACTAGATATTGTTTCCTTTTAGGGGGAGATATAGCTCCCTAGTTGGAATAAGTTCTTTTGAAATTGCGGCGTTTTAAGTAACCGAAAAATAAATAGATATGATATAAAAGGCAATATCCCTCACATAGTGATATGGAGGTAAAAATCACATAAGAGAAAATAACTTAGCTTTCTTTACTGATGATTTACGCGGCATTACAGACGAGAAGCCTATGGCAAACTTTATCAAGGTGGGATCTTGATCTATACAGAATGCCATCTTTCGTCACTGTGCTGAAAGGATTTTCAGGACGGATGACATAATCTTCCGTCCATTGGCTTCAAAGTGTTTGGACTGCAGTCCAAGCCTTTTATACTGGCTCCTTCACGTGCAGGCCTCCACGTTGGCAAATAGTCCATTTCCAAACAAGGAAAGAAGATCCCGTGCTCACTTCCAACAGAGGACAAAATAGCATACACCTGTCTTTAGGCTGACTACACATTCCTCAAGCTGTCTCCACCCATCCTATCTGATGCTTTGCTAAGCACTTCTAAATGCTGAGAGCCCCTTTTGGCCTGGCCTGTACATGTGAATGAATTTATAAAATAATTTCTTGTACAGAGCACAGTGACATTAAACTTACATTCTTATTACAGATGGTAAACCACGTAGTGTAGTACATTTCCACTAACATGAATGTCATATCTAAACCTGTTAAATATACATTTCTGTCTTATTGTGATACAAAACTAAACTCCACAGTAGCTCTTTGTGAAATTAAAACTAAAAATACACCATGAAGGAGAACTAAAACAAAACTGAATATCCAAGTAAGATCAGAAAAAACATAGAAATAAAAACTAATATAAAAAGGCAAAACTATAATAACCTTTCTAGAAATACACTGTGGGAAAACCACATGAGCAAATCAGTAAATTACCTTAATTCTGTTATTTTTATGGTTTGTTTCCCTAAATGATAATGAATGACAGACTGGCTAGGCTACTAGTTTGTCATATTATTCTTGCAATATGCCATACATGCAAACATTTCATTCATTTTTCATTAACGGAAAATAACATTTTGTGGATGTTACAAGAGCAGCAAAGTGAGTGTCTTATGTAGTGATATGTACACCTCAGTGAGGGAGACACTTGTTTTTTATGGCATTCATATGTGAGAATGAAAACTTGCATGTACAGTATATGTGAAACTAATTTCTAGGATAAACATAGCAAACCTCTTTGTTTTTGGAAACCTTTCCTGTGTGATTTCTTCAGTCCAGAATTTTACATAATCCATAGACTGGATTAACTTCTTCAGGTCATCTGACAACTGCATGTCAATAAGTTTGACATGCCATCCAATGTCCAGGATTTTTTGTGAATCACATCACTTCAGCAGGGAGGTTATAATTAACACATTGAGTGGCAACATTTGCTTTTTGTTCATCTCTGAAGTCTGATACAGGTATTCTGCTGATGCTACTACTATGCATACACTTTCTTTCATGCTCAAAATTATTAAAATTATTATAGGAAATCACCTTTAGGCTATGTGTGTAAGGTATACGAAGCATAAATAAATTTTGTTTATATTTGGGTTCCATCTCCAAGGTAATTCATTTTGTATATACAGTAGACCCACGCGAAGTCGCAGTTCAGAGTTCACTGCCTCAGTCGTTCACAGATTTTTCCTTGGAACCTAACTAATAATGGTTAGCGGAAACCGCAAATATCCTCTACAATTTTTTTATGGCTTTTTTCGAGGCAATACTGTAATGTAGGGAGAACACAAAGCAACTGTAGAGGAAAACGCGGCTTGTGTGTGAAAGTAGCCAGTCCGAGAGCGTTATTCATTTCTCCTTCCTGCTGATTGGCTGCTGCTCTGTGACGCATCTCCGGCAGATACAGCCCAGCATTCCCGTATCATAACAGTTTACCATGAGTAGCTATCTTGAGTGTTTTGCTGAGCGTTCTCATGTTTTTCGTTTTGTTCTTCTTAAAGTCCTAAGATGCCACCCAAATGCTCTGCATTTTCTAAGGCTTCTGGCAGTGAACCTAAGCACCAGAAAAAGTTTAAGACAGTCCAGGAGAAGGTTGAACTATTGGATTTGCTCCCGGAACTAAAAAGTTATACCGCAGTAGCCACCTGAGAAGCTGTAAATCCTCTGCTTTGCCATGCAGTCATTATCTTCATTACATACCATTCATCATACTGCACAGCTATTTCATCATCTTCAATCAATATCATTAATTATTGGTGAGTACCTGTACAGTTTACTGTATTTTTATTAAATTAAATTATTATGTATTTACCCTACTTTTACCAAAGAAAACAACAGAGCATACCAAAGACAACGCGCTTGCATGAATTACAATACATATAGGGGTAACATCGTTTTTTTTTACATTCTAGCACTGCGGGAGACATAGCAGTACAGTACTGTACAGTATACAGGTTTACCTTTACATTCTTTTTTTAGGGTAATGTATTAAGCTGAGTTTGAAATTAAATTAAAGTGATTTGGGGGCATATTTAGCGTTTAAACTATAAAAATAGGCATTTATAGGCATTTTTTGACCACATCCAAAATTTGCAGTTTTTCACAATTCACAGGTGCTCTAGGAACATAACCCTCTTGAATTTCATTAGTCATCTGTACAAATATTACAAAATTAGAAATCCGAAACAAACTTCTGATCTTAGGCATTTCAAATTAGGGATCCTCAACCAAATCAACATCAGAAATACTTATCATCAAAGTGTAGGGGAATTCTTGCTTGCCTGTCTGATCATCACATAACACGTTGCCAATCTGTGGGGTTGGATGTGCATTTTGTTTTATGTCTATGTAGGTTGGACCCTTCCATATGTTTCTTGTAATTTTCATAAATTGATGAATCAGGTCTTCTGAGAATGCAGCTGTTGCAGTCTACAGAAAAGATGCATGATGTCATTTGCAAATGCAGTAAACAATATAAGAATTCAGTTTTAAAGCAGATGTACTTACTTTAAATGTAAGCTGGGCGTTCACATTTAAAGTGGTACATGTCAAAATGTTAAAGAAAATGAATATACATTTGGTTACAAAGAAATTTGTCTGTGGCTATGTGTGTTTGCTTCGTAAGGGAGGTTCACTGAGCTTTACAGGCATGTTCGATTTACAGTGTTAAAATGTATATATTTTTCTCAATTTCACAAATTTGAAGAAAGAAATAAAGAAATCAGCATAGAAAATTTCTGTTTAACTCTCCCAGAAGTTCACTGGATTGCTGCCTTTATAAATTCAAAGCCTTTTATGGGAGTGTCCTACAGCATATTTAATTTCAAACTTTACCTACCGTAAATGTACATTCTTTGGCACTGAGAATATATGTTTTTTTGTTTGTTTTTAAATCTCATCTTTAAGATCTGTAGGCTTATACTGTCTTGGAGCAAAATGTCATGAATATGAAGCATTGCAGTTGTTTCCACCATCTGACATATGTGTATGAAAGTTTTTAAAAACTTTAAAGGCTTTTTGCAAAGTGAATCTGACAGAACTCCTCAGGCCAGATATTCAGAAGCATTTGTGTAAAGTAAGGAAGAGTATTTAATATAGAAACAATTAAGGAAGTATATCTGTATACAGAAGCCATAGAGTGTGCAGAACAATCTGCCCTGGCACATGTTAATGATGAATGGTTTATAGCATTATAGTTGAAAGATGTACTCTGAGCCTGTATATGAATTGAAAAGAACTGATTTTTATAACTGGACTAGCAAAATACCCGCGCTTCGCAGCGGAGAAGTAGTGTGTTAAAGAGGTTATGTAAACATATATATATACATATACATATATACATATATATACATATCTACATATACACATATCTACATATACATATATATATATATATATACACATACATATACACATCCACATATATATACATATATATATATATATATATATATATATATATATATATACACATATCAACATATATATACACATACATATATACACATACATACATACATAGTGCGTTGTAACACGGGCTGTGATTGTTACATGGGAGGGAGACGACAAATCACAGTTTCCCGCTTTCTAATCGGCCTGTGATTGGTGCTTTGACTGATGCCTAGATCCCACAGTATGTCCCCTTAGGAGAGGCGTTAGGCAAGTGTAATTGAATAGTGGTGCTGCAAGTTTAGCTTTATACCTGTTTTTAAGGCTTATTGACTGAATGGGGCTTTCATGAAAAAACTTAGGGCTTTGCTACAGGATACACCCTCCACAAGTTAAGGAAGTAAAAATTAAGGTATATATTTCTGTTTTATTTAAACCTTTTAAGTTTGTATGCGGGCAGCATAGTGGCGCAGTGAAAGGTGCCAGTTAGGAGACCCGGGTTCGCTTCCCTGCGTGGAGTTTGAATGTTCTCCCCGTGTCTGTCTGGGTTTCCTCCGGGTACTCCGGTTTCCTCCCACAGTCCAAAGACATGCAGGTTAGGTGCATTGGCGATTCTAAATTGTCCCTGGTGTGTGGGTGTGTGCGCCCTGCGGTGGGCTGGCACCTTGCCCGGGGTTTGTTTCCTGCCTTGTGCCCTGTGTTGGCAGGGATTGGCTCCTGTATTTAGGATATAGCGGGTTGGATAATGGATGGATGGACATTTGTATGCATAGCCCCATTTGCCCGTTTTTGTTTTTTTTCTTTCATCAGTAATATTTCAGCAAACCCAGAGCTTGTCAGTTCAAATCCTGGTACTGACACCACTGTGTGACCCTGAGGAAGTCACTTCACCTGCCTGTGCTGCAAAAAACAAAAGTAATGTAACAAATTGTACCTCAGATGTTGCAAGTTGCTGGAATAAAGGCATAAGTAAAATAGATAAATATGTATTATACACATAGGAACTATTCATTTATTTTCAGCTAAGTCATCTGCAGCAAACCTTTATAAATGAGGGTTTCTCCTTTTTAGATAGTGCAAACTGTTTCTTGTTCATTGAGGTTTTCTCTTGGAGAGCTTTTTTCATTTCATTGAAAATTAAAGCAGCAGCGGCCAAAATATGTAGCTTTCTTATTAATTTTTCAACATTGTGTAAAATAACATTATAAAGTAACATAAAAGGTTTAAATACTGGTTATCCTTTTACACTAAAATATTACTAAAGAGATACAAAAAAAGTAAAATGCATATGTTGTTTTTCTTTAAGGAGATTAAATATTACTGAAGAAAGAAAAAAAAAACTAAAACAGCCAAATGGGGCTATGCATACGAACTTAAAAGGTTTAAATAAAACAGAAATATATACCTTTATTTTTACTTCCTTAACTTGTGGAGGGTGTATCCTGTAGCAAAACCCTAACTTTTTTCGTGAAAGCCCGTTTCAGTCAATAAGTCTTAAAAACAGGTGTAAAGATATTGACAATAAGCTACGCAAACCCACCAAGACATGGAATCGCTTAAATCAAGTATCATTACATCTTCCTTTCTTAAAGAGAAGTAAGGCAGTACTTATAAGCTTAGTAATGTTATACATTTCAAATGCTACTTTGATAAACTTTATCACTTCAAACAACTGAACTATCCAGAACATTTCAGGCATACATCCAGCATTCAAACTATGTATAAAAAGCACAACTGTTAAAGGAATTCAGCATTTCTTAATTGAAAATGTTCCTTTAATCCTCAACATGTCTCAATGAGTCGTTCTAGTGGTTTTACTTGACGTTTTGATCTTCTGGTTAATTGTGTTTGCAGTTGAGATGTTCTTTCCTGATTTCTACTTGTTTTCTCGTTAATATTTGTTTCGCTGGTGTTAGTGTTCTGATTAGAGGTTATTGGTCCTTTGATGTCTTGACGGTTTCTTCTTAGAACAGCTCCTATTACACAATTCCGTCACATACTGGTCTATTGTTTCGCCGCTTTTCTGGAAACATGTAAAAAACTTGTGCCGCTCAAACGTAACATTGTGCTTTGGGTTGCAATACGTTTCGAATTTTTCAACTATTTTGTTCAATTTCATATTGTCTCCATCTTCTTCAAACTGAAAATTGTTATACACCTCTAGCGCCTCTTCACCAATTACATGTAGAAGCATAGACGCTTTCATTTTTTCACTTTTCCTATCTGCTTCAATCGCAGCAAGATACAACTCGAATCTCTGTTTAAATCTTTTCCAATTTTCAGCTACATTTCCCTTTAACTGGAGATTTGGTGGGGGCTGTAATCCTTCCATATTTTTTTTTCTCTTTTGCTAGAACATCTTAGTGCTTTCTGACCAAGTTTTCGGGTTACTCACAGACACGAGACTCGTTCAAAAGCTGAACCTCTTCTTCACATTCCTCTTCCAATCCGCCGCTTCTGACACCATGTAGTGATCTTGTTAGGTTCGTAGTTTAATCAATACACAGGATTGAAAGATATAATAACTTTTTAATAGACAGACTTTAGAGACATTTACTGTACATGTTACTACTCGTTCTTTAGTTCACGCCCATTCTCCTACTTGCATCCGCATTCACAGGCATTACTAATCATTCTGTAAGTATCCCTTAATAGACCTTACTAATCAACTATCATTACAAAATCCAACGTGGTTTGTGCCCTTCAGAATGAAAACAGTTTGCATGTACTTTTTTAATAAAAGGCGAGCTTTTAAGCCTGAGAAATCACCCCGTAAATGCACACGTTTAATTGCACATTTGTTAATATGTATGCTTACACAGTATTAAACCCACCAAGACATGGAATTGTTTAAATCAAGGCGCTGCGCTACATTTACTGTACATGTTACTACTCGTTCTTTAGTTCACGCCCATTCTCTTACTTGCATCCGCATTCACAGGCATTATAATCATTCTGTAAGTATCCCTTAATAGACCTTACTAATCAACTATCATTACAAAATCCAACGTGGTTTGTGCCCTTCAGAATGAAAACAGTTTGCATTTACTTTTTTAATAAAAGGCGAGCTTTTAAGCCTGAGAAATCACCCCGTAAATGCACACGTTTAATTGCACATGTGTTAATATGTATGCTAACACAGTATTAAACCCACCAAGACATGGAATCGTTTAAATCAAGGCGCTGCGCTACCTTCTTCCAGATCGGCCCCAAGGCGTTTCACGTGATTACGTAGGAGACGTGATGACGCAATACGCGACTCCGCCCCCGTCCATTACAGTATATGGACAAAAAAGAGGTTCCAGTTATGACCGTTACGCTTTGAATTTCGAAATGAAACCTGCCTAACTTTTGTAAGTAAGCTGTAAGGAATGAGCCTGCCAAATTTCAGCCTTCCACCTACACGGGAAGTTGGAGAATTAGTGATGAGTGAGTGAGTGAGTCAGTCAGTCAGTCAGTCAGTCAGTCAGTGAGGGCTTTGCCTTTTATTAGTATAGATATCCTGTCATCATTTAAAATCTAATTGAATGAGATAACTTAGCTACAGTGTTAGCTAACCAAATAAGCTAGATGGGCAGATGGTATCCTCTCATCTTTTAGCTTTCCTATATTCCTCTGTGCAGCATTCTGTTTGCAGTTTTATTTAAGTGTGAAGATCTAACATTTGTGAGGATCCTCACTCAGATGATTTGCTATGTTTACTCTCTTTCATGTTTGTAAAATCTCACTAAGTGCAAGAGCATCCAAAATGTGCACTACCAGATTTTACCAAGTTGAAAATGTGATTGTTAATGAATAATTAATTCACACAGAAGTTTTATCCAGCACATATTTAAATTTAGAAATTAAAATTTTACATTTTATTTAAAATATGCCTTCTGTAAAACCAACATCACATTATTAAGGTGCACTTTTTATGATCTTTGTATCAATTCTATATTATTTCTATCTGCAAAATGTTAAAGGAGAAAAAGACTTACTAGATTTTGTATTATTTAGGCATCATCTCTGTACCATGCCAAACACAACGTTTAAAATTAAATTTTTACTGTATTTTAATTTTTTGTTATTTTTGTCATACATGGAATTTTAATACATGTCTACAGGTATATAGTATCTAACAAATTGGCTGTTATACCGTGCTAGCCATTACGGATGCAATGAGACAGTTGTCTTTGTGCTTCCTATATATTGTCAATTGTCCAATACTATGCATTATTACAAACTACAGGAAGACCCCACAGATCTCTACAAGAAGGAACTAAGAAAGATAGTAAGTAGCGTTCCTCTTTACATCAGGAATCATGTAAACAGTTTAATTCCTTAGAACCCCAAAATGGGTTACTTCTACATGCTTCTTAAAATCCACAAAGAAGGGAACCCAGGAAGGCCTATAATCTCAGGAATTGGCTTTCTTACAGAAAATATTTAATGTTGGGTGGAGCACATCCTTAAACACCTCGCCCGCAATGCAACCAGCTCCATCCAGGACACCACTGATTTCTTAAAAAAAACTGTCTGCTATAGGGCCCTTACCTGAGGGGACCTTACTGACCACAATGGATGTTGAGACACTTTACACGAACATCTCCCATGATGATGGCATATTGGCATGTGAAACGTACCTCAAACAACATGATTTACCCACAGAGTCAATTATACAAATGATAAAATTCACTCTGACACATAATTTATTCTCATTTGGACAAGAGTTCTACTTGCAACAAATGGGGACTGCAATGGGCTGTCGGTTTGCACCTCACTATGCAAACCTATTTATGGCAAACTTGCAGGAAGACTTTATGTCATATTGCATCTTAAAACCAATGCTGTATCTCCATTAAATAGATGACATCATCATAATCTGGACTGCCAGTGAGAAGGACCTCATCCGTTTTCATAATGAATATAATTCTTTCCACCCCAACATAAAGCTGAAGCTGAATTATTCAAAAACAGAAGTCAGATTCCTTGACATCACTGTTCAACACCCTTGTAACTTCTGTTTTTCACAAACCGATAGACTGACCTACATGAGAAGTGACAGCTTCCACCCCAAGCATATAAGGCACTCCATTATTTTCAGCCAAGCAATGCAACCGTATTTGCTTAGACCCGACAGACTGGGATAAACAACTGCAGGAGCTTAGACAACATTTCATCAGACAAGGTTATATCCTCATAACAACAGACACTCAAAAAAGAAAAGCTACTGCCATACCCAGAGACAACCTTCTGGAATATAAAAACAAAGACAACAACAACCGCATCCCCCTTGTTGTCACCTATAACCCACATCTTGAAGCACTTCAAAAAATTATAAAAAAGAACTTCAACAAATGCTACACAATGATGAAACAGTAAAAAATGTATTTACAGAACCTCCCCTCCTGGCATACAGGCAACCGCCAAACCTGCAGCAACTAATTGTCCGAAGCTCCCTAACTGAACCAACAGAAAATGGCACAACTCCCTGCCTACAGAAAAGATGTAAAACATGTGCTCACATTTATAATACAGACTGTATAGTTATACC
Source organism: Erpetoichthys calabaricus (assembly GCF_900747795.2). Classification (NCBI taxonomy): domain Eukaryota; kingdom Metazoa; phylum Chordata; class Cladistia; order Polypteriformes; family Polypteridae; genus Erpetoichthys; species Erpetoichthys calabaricus. Next base: position 80,086,979 of record NC_041402.2, read on the forward strand.
ACAGTGCTGAGTAGAACATCGCATAAAGGGATAGTTTTCCTGCAGATCAACTAATTTGGTCCGCCTAATTCTCTGTATGAAATGTCCTGACACTGCACTCTATGTGGGAGAAACTGGACAAACACTCCACCAGAGAATGAACTTACACAGGTTCCACATCATGCATGGCAACACATATGTTCTTGTAGCAACTCACTTCAACAACTATGGACACTGTGAGAGTGACTTTAAAGTCACAGTGCTTATGGGCAACTTCAGAACACAGCAAGAGAGAAAAGAATGGGAAGTTAAACTCGTGCAAAAATTTAACACATTACAACATGGTTTGAATAGAGACAAGAGTTTTATGGCCAGATATGAGAATTGTTTGCATCTCTCAGACTGACACAGACAATCTGTCTACAGACCCACATTGTATTGAAAAACTCATCAGAAACTTCAAAAGACTTTGTTGGACAGTCATCTTATCCAAAGATCTTGCCTATATATTGTTCACCTCTCTTGCTTAATGAATCTTAGCCTGAAGAGGTCTATTAATTTTTAACATTTAAGAAGTCTCATTTAAAGGTTTTCCAATGTTGTATCTGTCCTGGTGTATATATAAACACAGGGAACTCCAGTTTTCTGTATTACATCTTGCCTGAAGAAGGGGGCCTGTGTTGCCTCGAAAGTTTGCATATTGCAATCTTTTTAGTTAGCCATTAAAAGGTGTAATTTTTCTTGACTTCTCACTACATTCATAATGGCTAATGCGGTACAACACCCTAGTACTACACACAAGAAAATAAGAAATTTGCCTTCTCAGTTGCATCCAATACCAGACAGAAATTAAATAAAAGAAACCATTAAGGACAAGACAGGTTAAAACTTGCACAAAAATTCTAAAATATTAACGTCATTTAAAAAACTGAATATCTTTTAACTGCTTCTAGCTGTCTGATAGTATGTATTTACTTAAAAATGGTTACATGATACATATTAAACCTCTACGCATCTGGATTTTTAAAATTTCCAATATTCCTTATTAAAAAGATGTGTGGCATTGTGAAAGTGGCGATAACGGAGATGATTTTATGAGGTTATAAAAGCGACGGTTCAAAATTACTGAAAATAAGTTTCTTCATGTAATAGGTGTCTGTCATCTGATACACAGTTTACCAAATTATCAATGTCAGCCCCAGTAACTTAAATTGCACTTTTGGTAATCTGTTGGAGCTTTTTTAATTTTGGTTTGTCAGATTAGAAAATCAGACAATGGAGCCATGAGTGATTACAGACTGGATTGCACTGCTTTAAAAGAACAACATGAGGTCCATGCTCACTTTATATAGTGTTGATTGCATTTAGAGTATTTATATTCCAATTAAGATTATTATCTATGGTATTTCCTAAATATTTATATTCAATCACTATTTCAACCTCCTCTCCCACAACAAAGATGGGTGAACTTCCATATTTCTGTCTCTTGAAGTCAAATATAATTTCTTTAGTCTTTATGAATTTCAAAGTAAGATGGTTTTTATTGCACCAGTTTACCAAACAGTCAATTTGATTTAAATAATGACTTTCATACCACACCCCCCAGATAAGCATCATTTCAGCAAGGTGTCATCAGCATACTTGATAATGGAATGGTGGGTATTGTTCTTTCTCAGGTCATTTGTATACAGTGTAAATAGTAATGGTGGTAAAATACAGCCCTGAGAAGTCCCTGTATTTGAGTGAATTTTGAAAAAGTGTCTTGTACTTTGATTGTCTGTGAATGATTTAAAAGAAAGTCTAGAATCCATAAAGTAACAAATGGGTTAATATACATACTGTTCAAATTTGTGGGGCTGGATGGCACTGAATGATGAATAAATAATACAGAAATAATGGTCTTGTATATGAACCTGGCATATTGAGAAAAGTGTATATTTAATGTAGAATAACCAGCAGAGCATCTTCTACACTTCTGTTTGCACAGTAAGCAAATTGGTAATTATCTTCAAATGACTTTGTCATTAAAGTGTTTTTTACTAAGATGTCAGTGACTGGCCTATACTCGTTCAAACTTCATGGCCAGAAAACCTTAGCTGGGGTACTGATTGTTTCCAACAGCACTGCTTACAAAGCAGTTAAAAAGCAAATGAAAAACTGTAGAGAGCTGTTTGAAACAGGACTACAGAAGCACACTTGATAAGGCATCTGGTTCCACAGCCCAGGGCAAATTACACATTCGCCTAGGGCATAGATCATAAGGTGGGGAAAAACCAAGCTGCACGGGTTAGCTACCAAATAGTTGGTTAGCACACTAATAAGCTTGGCCTAGGGTGCAAATAACCTAGCACTGGCATTGCCATTGTTTTGTTTTGTTTCGGTTTCTGTTTGTACTTTAGTAGTAAAGGAAGAACAGTGTGGTCAGACGCACCCAGGACTGCTCTGTGATGGTATGTGTCAGTGATAGAATTAGTCACAAATGCTTATCAATCTGCCATGGCTTCTTGATGCGTTTTTCCAATAAAACTGTTACATTGATTAATGTTGCATCAGTTCCAGTTCTTTTAGAAGTGTCCATTGCCTCCATTGTACAATTAAGACTCATGCAGGAAGAGTACATAAACAAGCAGTCTTCAAACAAGATGATCATGATAGTGTACCAACAGTGTACATCTTATACTCCTAATATATCCTTCATATGCGGAAATTTGTCATAATTCTTTGTCTGTTTTCAATATTATTGTTTCATTGACCCGCTGTCTAATAGGAGGCGTCTAATTATGAAAGTAAAAAGAGTATCTTACAGGCAAATACTGTATATAATAAAGTATAACAAAGTCAATAAGTAAATAATATTAACACATACTGTATGTATTGTTTGTTTATACTTTTTCAGAAAAGCAGTTAGTGACCTTTATCAACAAAATCAGAAGAAAGGTTTGAAACTGAGAAACAAAACTAAACCGGTAAGGTTGAAAGTGAGCTGATATTATTTTACAAAAATCTAGTTTGCTTTGCAATTATTTGTCTGCAAAACAAATTTCATTTTTCATTCTTTAATATTTTTGTTTTTTATTAGCCTTGTGGCATGAGTTCTACAATACTTGTGTTAATCACTCTGAGATTAAAAATAAATGTTTACAAAAATATTTTAATATATGTAAATTTAAATCTACTTACTAATGCATATAAAGTTTATTTCAAAAGGTATTTTTCTCTTTATTTAATTTTATTTAATTTAACAACTTTATTAATAATTTATACTGTTAATCCTTCATATCACTTCATGCAAAAAACATTTTTATATTTGCCTCTAAATTAAACAAAACTAAAGAACTCCACATAGTCAAATATTCTTTCCTACCAAAATGTTTTGTTGAGAGCTTAGACACAAAGTCTATATTTTGTTTTTATTAATTTGTTTATGTGTATACAGTACCTCAAATGAGAAAGAGTAACACAAATGACAGAGCCTTAATAAAAATAGTTGAGGCCATATTGTTTTATTTAAATCTCAGCTTCAGCTCTCATAGGTGTAGAAATTTAACATCTTATTAAAGAAAGAAATGTCCCCTAACAGGACAAATCAGTTATCAGGCAGGAGAAATGCTGTTCATTGTATCTTTAATTACTCCTCAGCAAAAATGCCTTGGAGCTAGCATTCTTCAAAAGCAATTCGTTACAGCATAGTCGGAATGATCAGTTCATTTTATAAACTGTTGGATTTACATACAGTGTCAATCAATGCATACATTTTACTCTGGTTGCTTCATTGCTTTACACCCAAATGATTTATATAAAATAAAAGTCTATTGTATTATATTCTTGTTCTTATACCTTTGAATTGCGCCACTACCCTTGAAATTTCTGTTCATATAACAGCTGTCCATTCTCGTTTATAGGACATCTGCTGATTTCTTAGTCATCTCCTAGTCATCCTTCAGTACATTTTGTATATTACATCAACCTTTCTTTTGGTACATTCTTTATTTACTTGACCATCTCAGTATTTCTCGTAAATCTATTTTTTTATTTCAGTGTACATTTTGTTGTTCACTTGACCTTTATCTGGTTTGCGACATTTATTAACCCTTTATGTTATTTCTTAAAGATGAATGCTATGCTACTCTAAAATTATTCTTCCACATAGGCTATTTGTTTTAGGTAGAGTATAAAATGGAAATATGTGGAGAACAAATTGCTCCCTTTTTAAAAAAAAGATTCATGGTGAGTCATGAGTAATAGGAACAAAACATGAGATGTTTATATTTACACAGTGAACAAATGATATTCAAAAGACAAAGAAATGCCTTTTCTTTATATAATACTTATATTTAAATGAATAATATTTTGGATGGTTATTTCTGAACAAAAAATAAAAAGTGTTTTTAAAATTACTGCATCTTGACTTGTCACTGCATCAAGGAGAAATGTTACTGAAGACTAAGATAAAAGTTTGTGAGTAATAAAAGTTCGAGTTCAAAGAAAAAAGCAAAATATATTCATACAGAGATTATTTTCAGTCAAGATCATATGCTCATATGAATCAAGATCATATGCTCTTTTGTTTTAATGAGAAATTATTAATTTAATTTTAATGAGAGAAGATAATGGTTATAACCAGCAAGTGAATAAATAATTAATTTGAATTCTACTATTTTCACTAATGTATTTGGAAGGTTAGGAATTTGTATCTCCAAAACCTAAAATAGTGAAAATGATTAAAGTGTGTTGGTAAAAATTGAAACCAAGCAAAATCAATGACCTTCCCTGCCCTACGTGAATGGCAGTCTAATAAGTCAAGAGCTAAAGTGTTAAAAAGATCATCTTTTTTTGCTCTAAAGTGAAGACTACATGATTGATTTACAATATTCAATACCACATCATGGTACCTAATTTACTGTTTTTCACAACTTTTATGTAGGAGTAATGTTTTTATTAAGTAAACATTTTAGTCAAAGGTAATCAGAAGTGCAAAATGTTTAGCATACTTTCTGTTTTGTTTTGTTTTACATGAAAGATTACCAGTCAACCTTCAGATCAGGTGGATTTTGGGAGCCTGGAAATACATGGTAAGCAGACAGTTTTGACTCTGTATATGTATAATATTTAGGTTTTAAAATGATACCTTTTCTCTGCTATCCTTTATAAAACTGGTTATAGTTATTATTTTAAGAAAATAGTCTAAAGGCAATTAATTATTTCTCTTACTTTATCCAAGGCAACATACAAGGATCAGAATATCAGGATACGTTACAACTGTTTAGATATATTTTTGCAGCTGGGGCACTGGCTGAAAGAATGACTTGCTCAAGGTCATAAAGTGAGGCAGAGGATTTTTCCTCAGGGTACTACGGTTGTCTTCCCATATCCTATAGATGTGCTTGTTAGGGTAACTGGCAATTTATCTTTATTATTAACAATCTTATAGTGTACCACCAATGGTTAGTTATATCGGTGGTAGACTTAATACTTATTCCTGGAGATCCAAGAAATATATCTGATGAACTACTTTATCACATTAATGTCTTTTAATTTACAGAAAATAATAAATATATTAATGTGAATATAATCATTTCCTCATTATAACGCTTGTGAACTATATTATACATCATCAGAGAGCAGTAGTGTGAAACAAATTTCACTTGTAGAATTAACAGCTCTTTTTTTGTAATTTTAGCCATTTTTATCAGCTGATGAAATGGCTCTGATATCTTTTTTTACTCAAATTATTTTACAGTAATAGTAAGTTCAATTATAAAATAACTTGCATTATGTTTAGAATCAATTATCTTTTCTTCAGTAAAATACTGCAAGTTTTTAATTAAGCTTATTTTTATTCAATTCTGTTCAATTTGTTTTTTAGAGCTCTTCATGAGTACAGGCCCCGGAACACACAAAACTTTACAACTATAATGTATTAATGGTAAATTGCCAACCCTTACAAAATCTATATACATAAACAGTCAAATTAAATTAAAAACACTGTAAAATAATTTAATTGTGATTAACATGAACACATTATAACAGCATAGAGTATATTATAACTGAGGTTTGGCTTATTGGCAAAAAGAATTTATCTTTACTCACTGTAGTATGTAGCATACCCAGTATAATCAACAATGTATCTGTAATTTATTCTTCAACTGTTTATGAAGACTGTGGCAATGGCGCTATATACTGTAGGCGTCGACCTGACACAGACTGACAACGGAGTTACAACAGTTAAAAATAAACGAAAAGATTTTATTTTGTCTTCAGCCATGGGGCACGTCTTCCCCGTGTCCCACAGGCCCTACACAGTCCCAAAAATACACTCTTCTTTCTCCTCCACTCCTCCCTGGCAGCAGCAGCGTTGTTGTCGTTATCGTCGTCCTCCTCTTCCTCCTCCTCCTCCTCCTCCTCCGCCTCCTCCTCCTCGTCCTCGTCCTCGTCCTCCTCTTCCCGAGTCTGGCAACCTGAGTAGTTGCCACAAGCTCCTTTTATAGCCCTCCTGAAAGTGCTCCAGGTGATAATTGGCCTAATTAGGTTGCACTTCTGGGTGTGGCTGCATTCCAGGCCACACAGGCTTGTTAAGCCATGCAGTTCCTCTGGGTGGTGACAATGGAGCCAACAGGTCTGAGCCCTGAAGTCCCATGCCTGTGGCCCCAATGTAACCCTGGAGGGCTGCCACCACACTTTACGGGGGACGTAGTGTGCATCCCATGGCTGCTCCCCCGGTCCTAGTGTCAAAGGGGCCACAAGACGTATGTGATTTTTGCTATATTTGCATAAATAAACATAGATTTCTTACACAAAATCAAACATACAGTATAAAAGTAGTTTAGCATATCCATATGAGCTATGAAATAAAGGAAAATTAAAACTGTAAAAATCAAGAGATGAACTAGAAGCGTAGGTTAGATCTGAAGGTTAAGCACAATAAACTTTCATATAGCCATACTTTGCTGGAATATTTGGTAACAGAGAAGAATAGATTACTGTATATGAAATTGGGTTAATTGGAAAAACGTTTGAAAAGTAACATTTGAGTAGAATGAAAAGGAGCTGTTCATTCTCAAACTGCTTATCACAATGGTTTTATATCTGAGTGTTGTCTTGTTGGAATTCATCCAGCTGCACATTTTTTCTAAAACATGCTACAATGACTGCGGTGGGTTGGCACCCTGCCCAGGATTGTTTCCTGCCTTGTGCCCTGTGTTGGCTGGGATTGGCTCCAGCAGACCCCCGTGACCCTGTTCGGATTCAGCGGGTTGGAAAATGGATGGATGGATGGATGCTACAATGACAATTTTTGAGAGCCAAGACCTCTGCCACAGACAAAAAATTTGCTGATGTTCTTGTAGTACTGCCTTCCACATTGTTTGTTTCAAGAAGTTAAATCACCCCTGCCTACCCCGTTCTAGGTGTTCTGCAATATCATTTGTACATGAAGTACAGAGTGAAAAGATTAAGCTTTTCCATTGTTGATTTGAAGGCTTCCTGTATCTCTTATGTCCAAAATGCTAAGATATTAGTTTGACAGTGAAGTACTGGCACTTGTAAGGAATCATCTGACATAAACATTAAAGTTCTACAGTTGCGAGAACAAGTAGGCAAACACTACATAAAAAACAACAAAAAACAGAAAGAAAAAACTAGGTGAACAGTGAAAACCAAGCAGAAGGAACAAACAAAACAAACTCAAAAAATAACCTCATGAAGACAGCATCCAGGAGCTTCATGAAAGATTAGGAAAGAACTCACAATTCACTGCTGCATGTCACCTGTTTTAAACATCTACCTCTGCTGTATCAAAAACTACCATAGAGTACTTGCAAAACAAGTGCATAAGTTTTGCAACAGCAGCAGTCCCAACAATCACTGCTAAGCAAATAGATAATACTACTATAGCAAATAGGAAGCAGTAGGCTAGTGCTAGCAATGCACAGTGATCAACAAAAATAAATAATTTGATAAAGAAAAGTAAAGGAAACACCTGTCTATCTCAGCCAACAGCACCAAGGGCTACTGTGACATACCTATAAGTGAAACAGAGTAGAGGGTGTTGTCAGTAGCACTTCATATTGACTGACAAACATGATTGTGCAAAAGACTAAAAAACCTAGCTGCAACTTGAGCGACAAATTGGCATTGCTTATGCTATACTTAAAGTTATGATTCTTCACCTGGATTTAAATAATGAGACAGAAATGTCATACCATACACAGGCAGATAGATTGTCCTAACTATTTGAGGTCCTGTAGCTGAAGGATAAACCTTCTTAATTAGTTTTATTATCCTTAGAACCTTAATAAGGCTAGTGCCTTCAGACTGTGATTTCAGTTCTGATAGTGTATGTACTCGTATTCATATGAAAGTCATTTTAAGTAAATAGTGCCAAGCAATTTAAAGCTTTATATGTAAGAATGTGAATTTTGAATTAACCCTAAATTTAAATGAAAGCCATTTTCCAGACATACAGTAAAACATTAATCATTTTGTTGTGATTCTTAGTTCTAGTGATGATCCCTACAACAGGATTTTCAATTAAGTGGAAATTACAAATAGAGTGATTTGATCCGTGTATCATTAATGCTGAATGTATAAAGTATTTTCTTTGTATCCTGTATTCCAAGAAATCATCTTATGTTTCCTGTATTTTTAGTCTAGAAAAATCAAGCTTTAAAAGTGTTGTAATATGTGAATCAATGATAGACTGTTATCAAAAATACCCAACATTGTAGCGGATACTTAGTCCAGGCTACATTTTTTAGGATTACAAAGAAAACAATGACATTTAAAACTGGATTTTTAGAACATTAAGGCCTAGATCTAATTTATGTTTGGTCAGATACTGACTACACAGATAATATCATGAAAAAGATATATTAACGTGACTTGTAAATTGTATTTATGGCTATCTTAAGTATGCTACCAGTTCTAACTGTCCTTTTTCATCTTAATCATTGATTCCTAAACTGGTGGAGATGCAGATTTGAAGGTTGGGGTTTGGGGGGGTTTGTGTCATGCAGGTTGGACATACTCTGCTTACAGTGACAGGCCTGTCATCAAAATATAAAGCAGATAATGACCTAACCCCGACTACAGTAATCCCTCCTAGATCGCGGGGATTGCGTTCCAGAACCCCCAGCGAAAGGTGAAAATCCGTGAAGTAGAAACCACGTTTATATGGTTATTTTTATATTGTCATGCTTGGGTCACAGATTTGCACAGAAACACAGGAGGTTGTAGAGAGACAGGAACTTTATTCAAACACTGCAAACAATCATTTATCTCTTTTTCAAAAGTTTAAACGTGCTCCATGACAAGACAGAGATGACAGTTCCGTCTCACAATTAAAAGAATGCAAACATATCTTCCTCTTCAAAGGAGTGCGCATCAGGAGCAGAGAATGTCAGAGAGAGAGAGAGAGAGAAAAGCAAACAATCAAAAACCAATAGGTGCTGTTCGAGCTTTCAAGTATGTGAAGCACCGTGCGGGAAGCATGTCACTTGACAAAGCAGCTGCAAGGAAGCCCAGCAAGGAAGGGAGCAATGTGAAGGTAATCTTTCAGCATTTTTAGATGAGCGTCCGTATCGTCTAGGGGTGCGAACAGCCCCACTGCTCACACCCCCTCCGTCAGGAGCAGAGAATGTCAGAGCAAGAGAGAGAGAGAGAGAAAAGAAAACAATCAAAAATCAATAGGTGCTGTTTGATCTTTTAAGTATGCGAAGTACCGTGCGGGAAGCATGTCGCTTGACAAAGCAGCTGCAAGGAAGCCCAGCAAGGAAGGGAGCAATGTAAAGGTAGTCTTTCAGCATTTTTAGACGAGCGTCCGTATCCTCTAGGCCAGTGTGCGAACAGCCCCCCTGCTCACACTCCCTCCGTCAGGAGCAGAGAATGTCAGAGCAAGAGTGAGAGAGAAGCAAACAATCAAAAATCAATAGGTGCTGTTTGATCTTTTAAGTATGCGAAGCACCATGCAGGAAGCATATCGCTTGACAAAGCAGCCACAAGCAAGCCCAGCAAGGAAGGGAGCAATGTGAAGGTAATCTTTCATCGTTTTTTGAGGAGCGGTCGTAACCTCTAGGGGTGCGAACAGCCCCCGTGCTCACAATATATTTGAGAAGTTTTATTTAATACGTAATACGTGCTCTGATTGGGTAGCTTCTCAGCCATCTGCCAATAGTGTCCCTTGTATGAAATCAACTGACCAAACCAACTGAGGAAGCATGTACCAGAAATTAAAAGACCCATTGTCCACTGAAACTCACAAACCAGCGAAAACTCTGCGATATATATTTAAATATGCTTACATATAAAATCCACGATAGAGTGAAGCCGCGAAAGTCAAAGCGCGATATAGCGAGGGATTACTGTACTCCAAACATTGCACCTACAAAATCAAGGATAACATATTATGAGGTATATCTCTTCCAATAGTTTAAAGTAGAACAAGTTGAAAGACCGGTTGGAGAATTTACTTTATGAGCAGAAGGACAAGCCCCTTGATTTCTTAAGAAATAAATAACAAACCTGTCATACTGTAGCCTAGCGAGGTGGCCAGAGATAAATACTCCACACTATAGCAGTGGAATTAATTCTCCTTGCTGCTATTGATATGGTATCAATCATTATTGATGATACAACAGCTAAGAAAATGATAAGTATCATCTGTTAAACAATACCATTGTAAGTAACATTTATGTTATGTTAAAAATACAAAGATATAGAGAAATAGCTTTTTGACAAATTAACAGAAAAACATTTTACTCTACGGATGGATGAAGCTTCTGACAGAAACAAAGACTATTGATAACATATGTCAGATATGATATGAAGTAAGTTTTGATTTTCTACAAACATATA
>NC_041402.2:80102808-80150308 GCF_900747795.2 Erpetoichthys calabaricus
TGTAGCAGACAATAAAGTTGAACATGATGACACAGAAGAACTTTTGCTGGAAAAAAGAGTCAAGTCTGTTGTCTGGAGATACTTTGGATTTAAAAGGTCGGATATGGACCATTATGTTCAAATGTGTGAATATACTGTTTCTATACTACTGGATACTGGATACTGCAAGCCAAGTTGTATTTTTTTTCAATACAGTAATCCCTCCTCCATCGCGGGGGTTGCGTTCCAGAGCTACCTGCGAAATAAGAAAATCCACGAAGTAGAAACCATATGTTTATATGGTTATTTTTATATTGTCATGCTTGGGTCACAGATTTGCGCAGAAACACAGGAGGTTGTAGAGAGACAGGAACGTTATTCAAACACTGCAAACAAACATTTGTCTCTTTTTCAAAAGTTTAAACTGTGCTCCATGACAAGACAGAGATGACAGTTCTGTCTCACAATTAAAAGAATGCAAACATATCTTCCTCTTCAAAGGAGTGTACGTCAGGAGCAGAGACTGTCATAAAGACAGAGAATGCAAACAAATCAATAGGGCTGTTTGGCTTTTAAGTATGCGAAGCACCGTGGCACAAAGCTGTTGAAGGCGGCAGCTCACACCCCCTCCGTCAGGAGCGGGGAGAGAGAGAGAGAGACAGAGAAAAACAAACATGCAAAAATCAATACGTGCCCTTCGAGCTTTTAAGTATGCAAAGCACCGTGCAGCATGTCGCTTCACTAAGCAGCTGCACAGAAGGTAGCAACGTGAAGATAATCTTTCAGCATTTTTAGACGAGCGTCCGTATCGTCTAGGTGTGCGAATAGCCCCCCTGCTCACACCCCCTACATCAGGATCAGAGAAAGCGCAAGAGTGAGAAAGAGAAAAGTAAGTTGGGTAGCGTTTCAGCCATCTGCCAATAGTGTCCCTTGTATGAAATCAACTGGGCAAACCAACTGAGGAAGCATGTACCAGAAATTAAAAGACCCATTGTCCTCAGAAATCCGCGAACCAGCAAAAAATCCGCGATATATATTTAAATATGCTTACATATAAAATCCGCGATAGAGTGAAGCCGCGAAAGGCGAAGCGCGATATAGCGAGGGATCACTGTACTGTGTAATGTACCTGGGTACTGTGTAATAGTGTGACGACATGTTGACTTTATTCTCGCAATTTGTTATTAAAGTAGAACATCGTGAACTAAACTTCATCTTAAAATGAATATTTAATTTACTAGGTTTTCTCAAACCCCGTCAAAAGTTACGTAGCACATTAAGTGTTTTGTGTTATGTTCCCCGAGCCATGTTAAACTGACTTCCTCTTGTACTAAGAGTAGGCGCAGGCAGCACACAGAATACATTAATTTCGTGATATTCCTGCTCCCTGAACATTTAGAATGCTAAGATAAATACTTGATATAATTTTCATGATGAAATGCATTAAAGCATGTATTAATCATATGGGGGCGCGGTGGCGTGGAGGTTGCACTGCTGCCTTGCAGCAATGGGTTCCTGGGTGTTCCTTGCCTTGAATTTGCATGTTTTTTTGGTGGATTTACTCGGCGTGCTTCAGTTTCCTTTCAAAGTCATGTAGGATGGCTGGTTTTGTTATGCTATATTAATCCTGCCAGTGTATGTATTGCTCGTATTCACCCTGCGATGTGCTGGTGCCACATTCAGGATTTGCTCCTGCCTTGCACACAATGCTTATTGGGATGAGAGCAACCCTGAATGGACGGCATAATTAAACATGTATAACGAAGATTTTTTTTTAAAGTTCTGAACACTCCGTGGTCTAAGTTTATAACTAGTTTTAATTTCACAAGGATGTTTATCGTGTGCCGATTGGTTATGTGGAGAAAGAAAAGGAAGGAAAGGAACTGGGGGTTTAATACGTCAGAAAGAGACAGCACGCATGCAATAAAGAAAGCCTGCTCAGAAGAACATCCATTGAATTCTGTGTTTGTGTCTTCGACCACCAGATCATGAACCCAACAGTTACACAATATTTAAGTTAAACATGTGCGATACCCATTCATACATCCAGTTTTTTGGAACCTCGTCACACCTGCCATAAAGGTCTCTACACTGAACGTACACCTGGGGACACCTTACTTACTTACTGAAGTGAATGTATTATGTGCGGCGATTGCTGCCTCTTAGTGCAAGAGGAAGTCAGTTTAAGAAGAGCGTAGCGATTAACAACTGGGTCGGAGAACACTTAACACAAAGCATTTAATGTGCTACATAACTTATGATGGGGTTTGAGAAAATCTAGTGAATTAAACATTGATTTTAGGATGAAGTTTAGTTTATGACATTCTACTTTAATGACAAAATAAACTACGAGAATAAAGTGGAAATGTCGACTTTAATCTCGACATATAGTTTTTTTTTCTTCACTGTGTCCATATTTCTTTTCTTCATCGTGGCCCTAATACGATTCCGTAGGGCTATACCACAAATAGCATTATAAATGCAAGTTGAAGTTTTATTATTTATGTATATAGCTTAGCTTGAAGCAAGGTCCATATTAATGCAGTTTGCCTTAATGATGGTTCAGTTGGTAAAGATGTCATCACCAAGTTGCACTTGTTTTATTTTATTTTTATTTGGTGAATACTGTGTAATGCACCTAGGCTTGAAGTCTTGGAAGTCATAGTATTATTACTGGAAGTTGCACTATTATTTATTTTGTTATTATTTATTAGTTTAAATATTATGCAGTTTAATGATGGTAAAGTTGTTTAAAAAGTCACTTTAACATGTCAATGGACAGAGATTGTTAACATTAACAAAGTGCAGTTGGTTTACAAAAATATTTACTATTTATTCCTTTTCTAAGACATGTTCAGTGCAATACAGCTTTTCTGCACTTCTGGATATTTTACTAAGTCTAAATGCCTCTCTGGAAGGTTGAAAATCCATCCATCCATTTTCCAACCCGCTGAATCCGAACACAGGGTCACGGGGGTCTGCTGGAGCCAATCCCAGCCAACACAGGGCACAAGGCAGGGAACCAATCCTGGGCAGGGTGCCAACCCACCGCAGGACACACACAAACACACCCACACACCAAGCACACACTAGGGCCAATTTAGAATCGCCAATCCACCTAACCTGCATGTCTTTGGACTGTGGGAGGAAACCGGAGCGCCCGGAGGAAACCCACGCAGACACGGGGAGAACATGCAAACTCCACGCAGGGAGGACCCGGGAAGCGAACCCGGGTCCCCAGGTATCCCAACTGCGAGGCAGCAGCGCTACCCACTGCGCCACCGTGCCGCCCAGGTTGAAAATATGTTGTCAAAATTTTAGTTTAAGTTGTTTGCAAACATTGTTCAATAAAAAGTGTAAGAGCCAATCTTAGAAAGTTAAAGTTTTTAGTTAAACTCATATTAATGTTTGCTTAATTTGAATAGAATATAATTTCTTCCATAGTCATAGACAATGGTATAGTCTTTTTCCCCTATACGTTAGTAAGAGATAGAACCTTCTTGCTATAACTGAGAAACAGTGTGATAATAGATTCAGTTGTCTTTAGAACAGGTCCTAGTAAGCAGGGACTTGAAAGACCCATTTTCAACTTGGAAATGGGATAAGCATACATTCTGACCGTTTTGAAATGGTTCATAAATGTTTAGCAAATAGTAACAATTTGAGATGTAACAAGATTTAAGCTTTGAACAGAACTTTTCTTAATAAGAATTTTCCTTTTATTTGCTATTTTAATTTTCTTTTTAGTGTGAACTGTTTTACTTTGAATTTTAACTAAACTTTTAAAAATGAACATATTTTGTCTGTGGAATCATTTCTACACATCAGGCTTTTGTTGAATCCCATTTTTTTGAGTTAGTGCTGCTGAACTTTGGTAACTTTGGAAAAACACAGCAACAAAACTTTTCTATATTTTGACTGCATCTGTCATGCAATGTGATTCCTTCTCTTCATTAGTGCCACCCCCTTGAAAACTATCACTTTATGGGGCAAACCTGTATTAATACTTGTGTGCACATTAAAAATTTTTTTGTACAATGTACAATTCTCATGACAGTGGAATAGGTTATTCTTAGCCAGTAATTGCAGTGGAAAATGTGGTTAACATCCACTCATGCATGGGGGAAAAAAATACCATCCCATACCGTGAAACCGGTATAATTTTGAAAAATACCGTGATATAGAATTTTGGTCATACCACCCAGCACTAGTTCTTCCTGTATCAGAACATGGCAGATTTATTTTATTAAATTGAGAGATCAGAAAGTAATTAATCAAGCCAAGACTCTAGAGATATGTGCAGACAGTAAGGATTGCATTGGGTTAAAATTAAAAATCAGCAACAACACAAACATATCACTAAGCAAAACTCATAGTCATCAGTTCTTGCTAGATTCATAGCCTTTCAACTATGAACAATAGCATGTTTTTTTTTCTTAGCAATCCTTAATTATGGACACCAAAAGCCTACAGAACCACTTTTTAAACTTTTTCACTGGTGGCATCATATTACACAACCACTGGTGACCATTATGAAAATAAAAACATAACAATGGTGAACAATATATATATAATATTGTGAGAGGTGGCTGGCAGTTTATCCCGGCCAGTTCCCCCATGCCGCTAAATGGAGTCCTCAGCATGGAGATGCCCCAAATTCCCGCAGGGCATCATGGACAGTGGAGTTCGGATTCACAGCCCTGCTGGATACCGTGGGGGCCGCCAAGGGATGATGCAGGGAGGCACAGGGATTTCTATTCTCCCTATAGCCTGGAAGTACTTCCAAGTCACGGGGCCAAAAGAACTGAAGTACCTCCGTAGATTACAATCACAGTTCATAGTAAAATCAAAAGTCCATCTGTATATTTAAGCCAATTTCATTTTTTCATCTATTGTTAAAGCTTAATAATACATTATAGGATCAGGGCAGCAACCAACACTGGACAGGATGCCTGGACATCATTAGGAAGAACCACATACACAGCCATACTCCCTTATATAAGAATAATTTAAAATACTATCTGTACAATGTCAGAAGGAAACTTGAGTTTGTAGAAAGAACCTACACAGACACTGGGCAAGTGTTCCACAACTAAAAAAAGACTAATAGCCGAGGTATTTAAACCTAATTCCTTGTAGGTGTGAATCAACGGTGTTAAACCTTTGTGTTATTCTGTCATCGGTGGTTGTACCATAATTGTATAAAAACAATTCAATTTCTTATGTTCTTTAGAACAATTTTCCTTCAGTTTATCAATATTTGGCAGGAGAAGTTCTCATTTTAGACAATGTTAGATATGAAAATATAGTCAAAAATATACTTTTAATAATAATTTTCTAAAATTATGTCTACAATAAATATGATTTATGTTTCATCGCCGTATTATCATGAAGCCATCTTACATAGGGCATGTCATTCTTATAGCCTTGGTGAATAACTTAAGGGGATATGTTAATTTTAAATTCATAAAATTAAAAAAAATTATTTAAAATTTAATTCAGACAGGGAAATTTGGGCTGAACTGTTTGGTCTGCTGCCACAGTGATCCTCACAAGGAAAAGCTGTTTCAGAAAATGAGATGATATGAATTAATTTTAATGATCAGTATTTTGTAGTTTATTTGAAGTGCTAATTCTTATTACAATTTTTTAAAATGGTCTTGTTTGTAATGTAGATGCAAATGGTTTGAATCATGCTGAATAAGGCTCATCCTGAGAAATTGTTACTGAATGGTACTTTTTGACTGAGACTGAGTTTTCATCCATACTTTAAACTGCTCAGCTTTTCTTTGGTATCTGTGGTAATACTTTTAATAATTGAAATTTTGTAAATATTTGCAATTTTGTAGTGTAGTTAATTTTAACCACAGCCAATCAAATGCAGTATACTATGAATGCTTTCTTATTTTTTGTGTATTTGTGTTTTTTCTTTGCTATTCTTTTCAGTTCTAAATATGCCCATATATAATTTAGCATATAAAGTACATAACTCTCAGAACCTAGATTATAGTGTTGTAGTTGTCTATGGCCTGCTTTAAACCAAATGCTGGTGAATGAGGACTTTTGCACTTTTCTGGCAAGGCTAGATAAGTGTTTTGGTTACTAACATATAACTTAGGTTAGACATTTTTCACTGCAAATTTGTGTGTTGCATTTGGTTCTCTGTCTTGATGCCCCCAAATAAAATACATAACCGTGCACCTAAGTAGAAAACAGTCAAAATTGACTATTAAATTGAAAATTTCTGGAAGGTGTTGACATAAAACAGATTATTTTTAGTGTCTTTCTAAACTGGTTAGAAGGATTTTTTTGTGTACTTTTCTCATTATCCATAACACATCAGCAGATTCTTGCAGAGTAAGGGGGCACTTTCACAGACTCTAATATACATGACTCTATGTAGTTCATTGTCACTATTTAATCACCCTTAAATTGCACTGCTTCCTCTTTAATTAGGAAAATTGATACAGGTTAAAAGGACATTGTAAACAATGACTTTTCAGTAATATCATTTCCCGCTGTTCAGTCTTTAATATGCAAACTAGAGAAGCACGGTCTGCAAATGTGTGTCATTTGCTGGCCTGTATTTTGAATTATACATTTTGCTGTAGAAATTCCATCCATCCATGGTATACAGTAGATAATATCAAACGACCACAGATGTACACTGTTTGCAAATATTACAATGTTTAATAATAATGTAGTAAGAATATTGGTAAATCCTGAGGGATTTTAGAGAGATGCTGATATCCAGATATAGTTTAAGCAGTAATATAGATTGTTTGGCTGGGTCAAGCTGCTGCACCTGTTATGGTTCAGTAAGGAGCTATTTCAGGAAGGGTACAGGGTTGGCTGAAAGCAATTTTACTAAGGGTGATAGTGCAGGGAATATCGGTCTCAAAGTGCATGGTGTGAAGGGTAACAATAATACCATATCTCCTCCTTTTTCTTTTGGCTGCTTCCGTTAGGGGTTGCCACAGTGGATCATCTTGTTCTATATTTTCTGTCCTCTATATCATGCTCTGTCACACCCATCACGTGCATATCTTCTCTCACCACATCCATAAACCTTTTCTTAGACCTTCCTCTTTTCCTCTTGCCTGGCAGCTCTATTCTTAATATCCTCTTCCCAATATACCCAGCATCTCTTCTCTGCAAATGTCCAAACCAACACAATCTCGCCTCTCTGACTCTCAACCAACCCTCCAACCATAATAGTTAATAATAATTCCAACCTGAGCCAACCCTCTAACGTACTCATTTCTAATCCTGTCCATCCTTGTCACACCCAGTGTAAATCTTAGCATCTTTAACTCTGTCACCTCTAGCTCTGTCTCCTGCTTTCTGGTCAGTGCCACCGTTTCCAACCCATATAACAAAGAGGGTCTCACTACCTATCTGGTGCTTTAAATTGTTGTGTGTTTTGTTATCACAGATTGGCTGGATATTTTATTCACAAGAACATAACACATAATTGGCATGAACAGGTCATTCAGCTCAACATAGCTAAATAAAATAATTCAGCAAAATAACATCAATTCGAGATTGGAAGGTCTCCAATGTACTACTACCTGGTATATTGCTCAATACCTTATCCTATTATTTTTATTATTATTACTAATGTTAAATTTGTTGTATAATCTGGGTGTTTTGTTTGATTTCAGCCTAAATGGTGAGACGCATGTGAGAAAGGCTTTGTAGAAATTATTTTTATCACCTTAAAAAACATGTTTTGGATTAGATCATTTCTGAATTTTAGACATATACGAGTGATTTTGTATGCTTTGTTGTCTTCAAGTCTGGACTGCTGCAATGGTTTATTAACTTAGTTTAATCAGAAATCAGTAAATAGACTTCAAGTGGTACAAATAGCTACTGATGACAATTTACCAAAAACCAAAAAGAGTAAACTCATCGCTCCTATTTTATCATCCCTCCACTGGTTACCAGTGTATTTTTTTGTATAGATTTTAATATTTTATTGATTATTTTCAAAGTAACACGTTTTGGTTCCTGATTGCATCTGTAAATTATTGGCTTTTCTGGCAATAACCTGGGGCCTCATGTATGCACAGAAATGTTGCGTAAGAACGTTTCCACATTCAAATCGCGATGTATAAAACCTAAACTTGGCGTAAAGCCATGCACATTTCCACGGTAGCTCATACCCTGTCGTACGCAAGTTCTCTGCTTGGTTTTGCAGACTGGCAGCACCCAGTGTCAAAGCAGTGCTACTGTTCCTGTGTGATTACCCTTTCTTTTTTAGATCCACATCCCTGACGCGGCTTTATAAATACACTGAAATTAACCGCATATTGTTTATACGTTTAATGCATCTGATTGTAATTAACCTGTAACAATATAATGGTCCACAGAATGGTCAAACTATTCTAAATACCATAACTGCTTTAGCGTTGTTACTCTCACTGCAACTTCTTCTTCTGTCAGCTGCTCCCGTTAGGGGTTGCCACAGCGGATCATCTTTTTCCATATTACTCTCACTGCACCACTCGGAGTATTTATATCACTGTATCTAAGTGTGAATCACAGATCTACAGCGATTGGAAAGAGAATTATCGGTATACAGCATCAAGCACTCGCTTCCTCAGCTATTCGCTATTTGAACTGCTCTCATCCGACCAACGCTTCAGAGCCTTTCCTGTTCAGACCTCGCAGTTCACAAACAGTTTCTTCCCAAGAACTATACACGCACTCAATCAGTCCATCAAGTGCTCCTTGTAGAACTGTTTGTACTTGCAAGTTACCGTGAGGTAATTGTACTTATAATACAGTTATAATATTGCACAACCTGAGCCACTTTATAAAGCGCGTATTTACATATGATGACGATATCATTTTTAAGATGAAATGCAGCAAAATATGTTTATTATATTATACAGATAAAACTTTAACTTTAACTACACGGTGCCGCAGCGCTAGCGAGCTTGAGCTTCGTTCACGGTTTGTTCCTGCCTCGCGCTGTATTCATGCTGTGGCTGGCGCGACACTGGAAGGATAGATGGATAGAATAATTAAACATTACGAAGATATTTCGATGTTCCTTAAAAGTTTTGAAGAATCGGCGTTCTAAGCTTGCAGATGGCTTAACGTCTATTACAGAGCTGATTGTGTGGCGATTGGGTATTTGGAGAAAGAAAAGTAAGGACAGGAATTGGGGGTTAGTACGTTTGAAAAAGACAGTACTTCTGTAACGCGCATGGCGCAGCAAGCATCTTGCGTAAGACATGAACAATCACTGCGACACCGAGTTCTCATGTTTAATAACATGCTTTAACTCATATCATTATGAAAATGATATCACATATACTTATCAGTATTTTAATTATTCAGAGAGCTGTAATATTACGAATGTAATGGATTCTGTGTCCTGTCGGAGGAAGAGCACGTAGTGATTCTGGCACATAGAGCACATATAAGATCAAATACACAACAAAGCATTTAACGTGCTACTTTAGTTACGATGGGATTTAAGAAACTAGTAAATTAAACGATTTTAAGATGAAGTTTATGATGTTCTACTTTAATCACGTAGTTTATTTTGTCATTAAAGTGGAAATTTCGAGATTAAAGTTCACATTTCGTGCTTTTTTCACACTGTGTGCCTTTTTTTTTCACTGTATCCCTAATAAGCTTTCATATGATACTCAGAAGATGGGCTACGAGTTGCCTTTTTACGGCGACTTTGATATGTGACAACTTCTTTTTTATTTCGGGCACTGTGCGACTTTGTGAACTTGAGCTTTCGAATTTCTCCGACACGCTATATCACTCAATCAACTTCCTTTTGTTGCTTATATAACTGTTTAAACCAACAAATATTACGTTTTTCTTTGCCTCCATTTGGTATTCGTTGAAATTCTTCTATTTTTCCTCGTACTTTTGCCATTGCCTTTTCACAGAACGCTGAGCTTAAGGGCTATTTATATTGCTTTGCATATTCAAAGAGGTGTAATTCTGGGAGGAGTTGGGGCAGGACAGCAGGTGCGTGCATGAGCATTACTTTTCACGCTGATCATGATTTATGTAGCAGAAGAGCGTGGAAGTTTGCGTACGCACAGATTCCAGCATCTGGATTTTTCTGTGCATAATCACATTTCAGCTTTTGTGCTTACGTCATGTTATAGTGCGAATTCTACACACGGCGTTATGCATGAGGCCCCTGGTGATTGATTTAATAACTAGTTTAAACACTGAAATGGCCCTTGTGGTTAGAGCGAAGTTCAGGGTCACTAATTCTGTATATTCTTTAACACTAGAATTACCAATGCTAACGAGAAAACTCGTAAATCCGGCCAACCTTAAATCCACTCGCACATCTCCATTCAGCTCTTTTGTCTTGTAAATGTGTTGATAATCCCAAGCAGCATGCAGCCTGCTATACCACCCCCCCCCCCCCCTCCCCCCCCCCCCCCCCCCCCCCACCCCCCCCCCCCCCCCCCCCCCCCCCCCCCCCCCCCCCCCCCCCCCCCCCCCAACCGACAGAGAAACTGCAAAAACATCCCCCAACTGAAGCCTTGTTTATCAGTGAGTCAGGTACCTAGGCTAAAAAAATATATCGTTATTCGGAACATATGCATTTCATGTGTGTTCTGTGTCAACAAAGATCTGTGTAAGTGTAGGATGAGTAGAATGAAAGGAAATGTTGAACACATACCTAAAAGACAAACTTTCTCCATGTTTTAATACTAACAATAAAATGTATACATGAAGTGTATAATGTGTGAAGACTGAAGTCCAAATATCAAATAAGCACTTTCACAAAAGATACAAATATTAACAGAACAAATGCGCTTTTTTTCTAAGACTATAACTGAAGAAAAAGAAATCAGGTTAGTGTTGCTAGTCATCCTGACTTCTTTGGTAGTACAGCAGTTAGAGCTGCCGACTCCTATTCAGAAGATCCTGGGTTCGAATCTTAATGTCACCCAAAATAAACGATTTGAGTAGTGAGCTGTTCTTATTGTTACTATTATACAGTAAAAGCATGCATTTGATTTTTGAGTCTGTAACAGCCGCTGTAAATGTATGGTACTTGTAAAGTTTAGAATTTTTTTATTCAGTTTTATTCTCTTGGTCGCGTTCATGCTCGCTCTGATCTGACACTACTGTTTTCAAATAAAGACGCGCTATAACAGAGGTGAACTCCGATCGGAGAAAGAGAACAGATGCCCTCCCCACAAGAAACGTCCACTCACATATAAGAACAATGCAGCTGCACCAGGCGTAAAGGTGAAAGATGGCACCGTTTGGATACAGGACAAGGTCCGGCGTCATCCTGCTAATCACCTGTCCTTCAAAGAAACAGCGCCACTTTCAGAGCTCGCCAGCGTATCATGCAAACTCCTGTTTTGTGATTATGTTTTGTGATGGTCTTTACATAAGAAGTATTTATATTTTACTTATATAAAAGCCAGATCGAATGTGAGTGGATGTTTCTTGCGGGGAGGGCTTCTGTTCTCTTTCTCCGAACTGAGTTCACCTCTGTTAGAGCACGTCTTTATTTAAAAACAGCAGTGTCAGATCGGGGCGAGCGTGAATGTGACTGAGAGAATAAAACTGAATAAAAAAAAAAACGCTAAGTTTGACAAGCACTATAAATTTACAGCAGCTGTTACAGACACAAATCAAATGTATGTTTTTATTGTATAATACTGTATTAACAATAAGAGCATCTTTCTACTCAAAATGGTAAACTTGAGAAGCTGCCAGCATCGAACCCAGAAGCTCTTGATTGGGATTCAGCAGTTCTTAGTAATGCATCACGCAAGCTGTCGTATCAACCACCTACCGTAACCTGTTTTCTTTTTTCTTTGGTTATATTCTTGAAAAGCGCACTTGTTTTGTTATACTTGTACTTTTTGTGAAAGTGTTTATTTGATATTTGGACTTCAGGCTTCACACCTTATACACGTCGTAAAGACGGTCCTTGGGTGTGTGTGAGAACTATTAACATTTGAATCTGATGACTGCATATAGTGCAGAACTGACCTCTCTGTTCTATCCTGTCCTCTACATCTCCTGGAGCTCAAAAGAAATACCAACATGCAGCAACATGTGGACACTGGCCAAGATCAGAAAAAAAAAACAAAAAAAACACGGTCACTAACTACAACCGCATGAAGGTATGCAAATGAATATAATGTCGCATTAGTGCAACATCGTTTTCCGAAATGTACAATACAGGTCATAAAATGAATTATTCCAAATGTCATATATACCTAAGTCTCTCTTTTTGTGTCAGTGTGGCTTTGACATCATGGATCAGGTGCATACTAATTCAGCGTGAGCAGGAACACTCAAGAATAAAACTGAACAAAAAAAATTCACATCCACAGTCATTCTCAATCACGCACACCACTTACATCCATGTCCACAGTTTTCCCAGTCCCAGTCTCGTTCGTGCACAAGATCTGACATGGTTTTCAAATAAAGAGGGGGTATAGCAAAACAAGTTTGTTTGTTATACCACGTCTTTATATGAAAACGGCGGCTGTTACAGACACAAATCAAACGTATGTTTTTATTGTATGATATTAACAATAAGAGCAGCTCACTACTCAAAACAATAAATTTGGGAAGCAGCTGATATCGAAACCGCGACCTCTTGATTGGAAGGCAGCAGTTCTTAGCATTGCACCACGCAAGCTGTTGTATCAACTGCCTACCGTAACCTGCTTTCTTTTTTTCTTCGGTTAAATTCTTGAATAAAAGTGCACTTGTTTTGTTATACTTATACCTTTTGTGAAAGTGTTTATTTCATATTTGTATTTCAGGCTTCACACATTATACATTTCATGTCTACATTTTGTCAGTTATTACTAAAACATGAAAAACTTTTCTGTGTTAACAACGTTTTTACAGAGATTGTTGATGACACTGAACACACATGAAATGTATGTATTCCAAATGACGATATACTTTTTTTACCATATAAAGCTCCAGCACTTCACTCGAAGATAAACACTGAGCACTGACAAACTTCTTTGCGAATTGAACTGCGGTGGGGGGAAGGGATAGCAGGCTGCTTGCTATTATCGACACATTTACACAACAAAAGACGCTGGCGGAGAGGTGCGAACGGATTTAAGGTGGGCCGGATTTTCGGGTTTTCTCGTAGGCTCTGGTAATTCTAATGTTAAATCCTTTTTTAAAATGTTTTATTTTCATAAGGCTTCTATTCTAACATAATTTGTGTTAACTCTTTCAGTTAATTTTATAATTCTTATTTTGTCTTATTAACCAGAGTGTCATATGTCCTTTTCAGTTTAAGTTTACAGTAATCCCTCACTTATTGCGGGAGATAGGTTCCAAGGCCGACCGCGATAATTGAATTTCCGCGAAGTAGGGACACTATATTTATTTAATTATTTAACGTGTATTTGGACGTTTTTAAACCCTCCCTGTATTGTTTACAACCCACCATTTACTCTATTAAAAACAGGAACAACTGCTAAGCAATATGAAATCGGTAGATAAGTTTACACTTACTGTATAGCGAAGTACACGTAGCAGCTTTTAGGCGGTCATGACGTCGTCGACCTTGTTGCAAAGATTCCTAAAGCAGATTCCATCCAGACTACTGCCTTATCACGTCCACTTGCAACTCGTTTTGCACCCTGGTTAAAGGACACTGCGGCTGTAGATCTTATATGCTTTTCCTCCTTTTTAAATAAAGAGAATCGATGTCCTGCAGCGGTGTAGCTGTTCCCTTCCTTCAACATATCCAAAACTTTTACCTTTTCTGCAATCATTTGCATCTTCTGTTGGTGCTTGGACACGGCCCCTGAAGCATTAGCACGTTAATGATGAACGAGTGAGATGAGACTTCCTGGTTAATGCAACACTCGTCGCTGAACCAATCAGCAGCACACAGGAACTTAACTGCGTGCTCTGATTAGGTAGCTTCTCAGCAATCCGCCAATAGCATCTCTTGTATGAAATCAACTGGGCAAACCAAGTGAGGAAGCAAGTAAACAGACCCATTGTCCGCAGAAACCCGCGAAGCAGCGAAAAATCCGCGTTATGTATTTAGATATGCTTACATATAAAATCCGCGAAGTCGTGAATCCGCGAAAAGTGAACCGCGAAGTAGCGAGGGATTACTGTATATTATTTTATGTACTATTTTAATCTCACTTCAGAGTACATACAGTATTTATGATGGTTTACCTATTACTATGATAATTCTTTGTTGATTTTACCTATTGCTTTATTTGGAACACTTTATACATTTGTTTTTGTTAAGTCCTATATAAATAAACATTATTATTATTATTTTATCATTGGTTTTCCCTATGTGAAGAATACTTTCTAACATGACAGCATGGTTTAACTTTTACCAGCTTCAATTTGTGTCTGTAATTTTATTTTGAATGAAGTCATTTTAGTCATTTTAAAATATCATCTTGCAAACACCCTTTAAACTTCCTTAATAATTGTAAACACTTCTGCATTGTCACTGTTGTCTGAGAGAATCCAGTCTCTTCTATATTCCCATGTGGTGCATGCCCCACAGTCCTGGACATAGTCTATTATTTAATTTCCTGGCTTTCTAGCACTTTTATGCCCTTTTTGTTGCAGGAAAACCAAAACTGCATGTAGTACTCCACATGAGGTCTCAAAAGTGTATTGTACCATAGCCATAATGTTGTGACTGTATAGACCTGTCCATGAAAACAGATTGATCTAACATTATGTTTGTTTCTGATTTACAAAGATTATTGTTAAGAAAGTTGGCAAATTTGCTGTCAAATAAAGGCAAGGGTTACTCAAGAAAAAAGCAATAGTTTTTTTTTTTTCATATATATTAAAGTACTTGAAGATGATATATAGAAATGTAGCCTCCTTTTAAACAGTGTTCAGTAGAGTTCCGTATGCAGAATTTACTCTTAAATAATACGGCCACCATGACATGATGTTCTGACATTTTCATGCATGCATCCATTGAAGATGCCATTGTCCCCAGCAATGGCTGTAATGGACAAAGTTGCTAAGTAAGAAGCTCAAAACACAATGCATTGAGAATGAAATTCCTGTATCTGGTTCATTCTGACAGATAGAACTGAGTCAGTCATCTTTAACAGAAGATTGATGAGTTCTTTTGATGGAAATTCCAAAGAGTCCTGAAACTGATAAAGATCAAGCACTACCAAATTGAAAAGGAAAAACAAAACTCAGTGTGATAAAACAGACGCTTGTTTGAGTCAAAAGGGAAATTCTTTAGTTAAGTTGCTCAAGAAACAGTCTTTTGATAGTTTTTAATTTATTTTTATATATTTTGGATGACAATTAAGATGTGGTCCTTCTCTTAAATTGCAGCACATGGCTTATTTGCTTAGCAGTGAGTAGCATCATAACAAACGGCACACAAAATGGGATTAATCATGGAAATTGACAGAAAAAAAAGTTAATGTAAATTCAAATAAAATAACAAAATACAATAATCATTTCACATTTTTTGACAAAAACATAAATAAAAGTTATTTATAATTTTTTTTTTAATTTAACAATAAGCATTTACAAATAACAAATGAAATTGGAAAAATTCAAATTCTTATTTAGAGGATCTGTGAAGAACTTTTTTCAAAACCTGACAATATCTAATCAATAATATTTCAGAGTAAGCTCTTAAAGCACTGAGGAAGTAGATTCTCTTCCTATTAAACTCATCAATTTATTTATTTTTGCTAGCTTTAAGCTTTATTCTGTTGTCCATGCTCTCTTTCTCAGGTGGGGGTTGATTTGTTTTCAATCCTAGTTTTTGTAAAAATTGGATCTATTTGTATAGAATGATTACAATAAAATCAAGAAAATTTATTAAAAAAAAACAAATAGCAATGTAAAAAAAGACAATTTCCCCCTTGTCCTGTTCTTAACACAGTATATTATTGAACCAAACATCCTATTAAGCTTCATAATCAACATTTTACTTTTTAGTTGTGGACAGTGGCACGCAAATTAAGATTTCCAAGTCTTTCCTGTAAGGTGTACTTTTTTTTTTTTGTTCTTTATTTTGCCTTATACAATTTCTTGTATTAGGAATTTATTAGTTTTTCGCATACCCCTTGGGGTCAGAGCGCAGGGTCAGCCATTGTACAGCGCCCCTGGAGCAATTACAGGTTAAGGGTGTTGCTCAAGGGCAGGGCAGAGTAAAATCTCTTTTCAGCAGTGACGGGGATTTGAACCGGCAACCTTCTGGACTTGGTAATTTCAGACACCATTCATTTAATTATAACTAATATTTTTAGTTCTTGCTTATGAACAATTACATTTATTTAGATACTGTATAATTTTATCTGACAATGAATTTTGTCACTCTATTATGGTTTTACTGACTGCACTGTTCCTGTCAATCTGTCTAGCTAACAGTTATCAGCAAATTTATCTAGCTTGTTGATTGAATTTCTATCTAAATTATTTATGTTAATTAAACAGAACAGCAACCTCAAAACAGGTTTCTAAGGGACCACACTTTTAATATCAATTTTCAACCCATCTGGACACTCATCCTTGAATTAACACTTATTTTTCTGTCATAACTCCCTTCATTGAGTAAATTATAAAATCTTTCCAAAACTAAGATAAATAATACTTTATGAAATGTTATTGATCAAATGCTTTTGTTACTTATTCATACAGTATATTACCATATTAATGAAACATAATCTCCTTGTCCAAGTCCATATTTACTGTTTGCAAATACATATATACTTTATGTATATTTGTTGATGTTTTCTTTAATAATTGTTTTAAATTATTTTTCTGTGATGAACATTATGTGAAGTATTATATAATACTGGAATTTGGCTGATCACTTTATTTTATATAATGAGACAACTTTAATGGCTTTCCAGTCTTTAGGAATCGTCTCATTATGTAGTATCTTTTATTCTTGAGAGCCTACATACCAACCCATTGCGCATCTTATAGATTTTAAAGGTATTTATTCAAACACATTTTGTCCAACACAATATAAAATGTGGCTAATTTACTAACATTGTATTAAATGCTCAACTAGACAATTATTGTACATATACAATAACAAAATGTCACACATGACTTATAAAACATATATAATCTAAATAGAAAAACTAGAAATAGCATACATTTGACTTACTGGTAATACACATTTGGCAGATGAAATCTTGGATTTGGAGTCTGATGAGACAGAGACGGACTCAGATTCTGATGAAATGGAAGAGACCATGCTGGCTTCAATATCTGAATACTCAGAGGAGCAGGTAAGAAATGTAAAACTTTTATGAAAACTTTCTGTTTAAACAATCCATCTGAATATCCCTTTTCAATCCTGCTTAATCCAAATCTGAGTCATAGAGGCCAAAATCTATCCTGACAGCATAGTGTGGAAGGAAGGAAGAAACCCTTCATATGAAACCAGTACAATACAGTACTCACACACACTAGGACAATTTACAGTTTTTTTTTCAACCCTGACCTAGGACATCTTTGTGAAATTTTTAAACACCACCATTTTGAATTGGGGTGGGGTTTGATTTGTTTTCAATCCTATTTTTTGTAAAAATTGATCTATATGTACCGAATGATTACAATAAAATTAATAAAAAATAAAAAAAAAAATTGGATTTGCATGGATGACACTATTTTTGACCTTCACACATGGTGCTTTGCTAGGCACATGATGCACATGTTGTGTCACATGCAACAGGGGTGGAGTGGTCATTGGGAACACCAAAAGATTTCCTGGTGGGCTGGTCGAATTGCCATGTATACCCTTTACATTTTTCATAAATCAATTAACACATATTTAGTAAAGACATAACAGATGGTCCCTTCCCAAGTAATACAACCCCACTTCTCAGACAGGTCTAAATTCTGTGAAAAAGTAGGTGATCCATTCCCAAATGGTATAACACTATGCATGTGAAATTGAAATGGCCCATTCTTTCATTTTTTTGACCTGCTCACTGCATTTAACCATTTTACAATGGACACTAATGGTAAAAGAAAAAAAGAAAGTTGGTGCTGAGAAGGCTAGGATTAAGCAAAATAAAATGACACTGAAGGAGAATGTAGCATAATGTATGAAAATATCAGCTTTATTTAGAATAGGTGAGAAGAGTTGTCATTCGTTAACTTTATAATACTGAATTGGTTCAAGCTTCGGCAGCACTAGGGGATAACAAAGTAGCTAACTAGCAAAAGTATCAAAAATGATTGGCCCTAAAATCTGCCAAACTGCATAAAATAAACTGAGTTTCTAGCATTATTAACATGCCATGTCTAGCTGACGTTGATATGCGGTGCTTCATATGACAACGCTGTTAACATTAGCTCAATAAATTAGCAGCTAAGTGTAGTTGTACCTTAGTGCCACTATCTAGCTTTCATAGGTGACTTTAGATTTTAGAATTTAAGCTATTTGTAGAGTAAATAAAAGCAAAGGAAAATATTTAGTGAATGTATGATATGAAATGTAAAGCAACTGAAATGCTACCCGCTATGAATGCCTAGGGAGAACAAAACGCTATCTGCGTCTCACAGTTCTGATCCAACTAACACCCACAGAGAGTCCGTCCAGTGATGCTGATGAGGCAGGGGCAGAAGATTGCAAAGAAAGGATAGCTATAGGTATGTGTAACATTGTGGTGCTGTAGTGTGATGATAGGATTTAAGTTTGTAGGTATTTTTTCAGTATTACAGAAAAGTACATGGCCAGTGTCAAATATTACTATAAGCGCAGGATAGAAGAAATCATCTGTGGAAGAATATGCATGAGGTTATCCGCCTACCAGGCATTACCACTTTAAAGGAAAGAAACTCTTAAGAATAAGGTAAAGTCGACTTTTGCAAATTAAAGTTAAAGCTCTTACTATTTAAGTTGTTGAATGTGTGCTTTAATGATCATTTTAACTTTGTCTTCAGCATGTTCACAAAGCAGAACACTGACGACGGGTTGGGTGCACTACCAGGTCAGGCCTGCTGGAGGATGCTGCACGTAACCCGTGATAAAGGCAAACATGTCTTTAGTCCTACCGTTGGCAAAAAAAAGATGCGGAGCGTTTAGTTAGCGCATGCATTAGTGTGAGAAGGGGATCCCCAAGAAAAAATAAGTTAGTTTTGTAGTGCAACCCGAGTGGCTGGACCAGGCCAAGGGGTTGCCCATGTAACACCTGGCTGCAGAAGATAGATGGTCATTTCTGGAGGGTGGGATTGGACCATGTGTCTGCCTGGAGGGTTGCCAACCGGGATCCTGAGTTGTTTCGTTGTGTAGTGGGTGCGGCAACTCACTGTACCAGTGCATGCTCCCCGACTTGACTTGTTTTTTCTTTAGGAAGACTAGGATTTTGTGTATATACATTTTTTGTCTTTATTTTGTCTGCGTCTCAATAATATATTAGTTATATGGGCTTCATGTATTAGGTATTGGAAAGTTATAATTAACCAAGGTACATAGTAGTACACACTACGTAGTAGCAGTCCTATTAATTAGTTCATTTATTAGTTATTGAAAATTGTGAAAAATTTTGGAACTTTTTTATTGATAAAATTGACACAATAAGGAGTAATATTTTACCTTCCACTCATGATTTGTCTGAGCCAAGAGTACGTTCCAACTTACTGAACCACTTTTAGCCTGTGTCTTTTCCCTATTGAACCGATGTAGTATTACATAAGCTAACCACAGCTCAGTGGACATTATTCCCGACGATTTCTGATGGATATAATCTCAATTTTTCTCTCCATAATCAACAGCTGCTTAGGAAATGGTACTGTTCCATTTTATTTATTTTAAGAATGCTGTAGTGGAGCCTCTTATAAAAAGTCTAACTTAGATCCCTTAATTATAAATAATTTTAGATCCATAAATAAATAAATTGCCATTTTTATCTAAAGTACTGCAAAAAGGGATTTTTTTTCTCAGCATTCCTCATTCTTAATCTCAATATGACATTTTTGAGACTTATCAGTCAGGTATTGGAGCATACCATAGTACTGAATCAAACCTTAAGGTGTCCAAAGACTTATTATTTGCAGTTGAGTCTGGATGTGTTACTAGACGTAAATGCAGCGTTTGATACTGTTGACATTGCAATCCCTTAGAATCATCTTATGAATTTGCTTGGTATTCAAGGTGCTACCTTAGGGTTGTTGAGTTCCTACATTTGAAATAGGATTTTTTCAGTGAAGATTGGTAGCTTCTCTTCTTCTTCAGCACCTGCAGTATCACCTATTAGGTTTAACAGATTTCCATTATTGCTTCTTTAGAGGATGTTAGACATTTGATGTCAAAAAACTTCTTTCAGGTAAATTAAAGTAAAATTGAAGTTATTATATTTGGTTCCCCAAATTCTTTCTGCAATATAAGTAATAATTTAGGTCAGCAAATATGTGCATTCATGTCAGGAGTCTTGGTGTCATTTTTGACCAATCTTTTACATTTGACAAGCAAATTAACAGTGTGTTAAAATGCAGTTTCTTTTAGTAAAAGAAAATTACCAAGCTGAAATCTCTGGTTTCATTTAAAGACTTAGAAATAGTTGTTCATGCATTTATTTCTTGTTGTTTTGGCTATTGTAATTATCTCTGTTTAGGTATTAGTCAAACCCTGTCCTGCTTGAAGCTGGTCCAAAATTCAGCAACTCATCTACTGACTGGTACAATACAATACAATTTATTTTTGTATAGCCCAAAATCACACAAGAAGTGCCGCAACAGGCTTTAACAGGCCCTGCCTCTTGACAGCCCCCCAGCCTTGACTCTCTAAGAAGACAAGGAAAAACTCCCAAAAAAACCCTTGTAGGGAAAAAATGGAAGAAACCCTGGGAAAGGCAGTTCAAAAAGAGACCCCTTTCATGGTAGGTTGGGCATGCAGTGGGTGTCAAAAAGAAGGGGGTCAATACAATACAATACACAGAACAGAACAAATCCTCAATAAAGTATACAAATAAAAATTTTACAGGTACGGACCAGAATTTAACAGTAGATGATATCACATAATATGATTTGGATTTGAGTCCTGGAGACCTCAACCATCAAGCCGCCTCCCCCATTTGGCCATTCCACAGCTGAAACATTGCTTGGCCAGCCAATCTGATAAAAGGACCCCTCTACCCCACGATTCCTGCGATCCTCCATCAGGAATGACTTTACCTTAGGCAGGCAAAACAACTTGGCAGGTGGGCCGTGGCACCAAGTGCCAGGTTTGAGTACCGAGAAGAGAAACAGAATAGGTGAGAGTTAGTAACAAATTATATATATCATGTTAAAGTGGAACTTCGGTTCACGACCATAATTCATTCCAAAACTCTGGTCGTAAACCGATTTGGTCGTGAACCGAAGCAATTTCCCCCATAGGATTGTATGTAAATACAATTAATCTGTTCCAGACCATACGAACTGTATGTAAATATATATATTTTTTTAAGTTTTTAAGCACAAGTATAGTTAGTTAAGCCATAGAATGCACAGCGTAATAGTAAACTAAATGTAAAAACATTGAATAACACTGAGAAAACCTTGAACAACAGAGAAAACTAACATTGCAAGAGTTCGCGCTATACTGTAGCCTTATGACCCGCGATCGCTGTAAACTTTTTTTTTTTTTGAGTTTTAAGCACAGGGGAAAAAAAGGATTTGAACATATCTGAACTTTATTTAAAAGCCAACCATAAGCAACCAAGAAAGTAACATTGCAGGAGTTCACGCTAATAGCATTACA
The DNA here is from genome assembly GCF_900747795.2 of Erpetoichthys calabaricus. NCBI lineage: Eukaryota > Metazoa > Chordata > Cladistia > Polypteriformes > Polypteridae > Erpetoichthys > Erpetoichthys calabaricus. The sequence continues at coordinate 80,124,509 of NC_041402.2, forward strand.
ACCCGATCGCTGTAAACACTCTTTTTAAATGAGTTAAGCACAGGGGGAAAAAAGGAACATTTGAACAAATCCGAACTTTCTTTAAAAGCCAACCATAAGCAACCAAGAAAGTAACATTGCAGGAGTTCACGCTAATAGCATTACAACCCGATCGCTGTAAACACTCTTTTTAAATGAGTTAAGCACAGGAGGAAAAAAGGAACATTTGAACAAATCCAAACTTTATTTAAAAGCCAACCATAAGCAACCAAGAAAGTAACATTGCAGGAGTTCACGCTAATAGCATTACAACCCGATCGCTGTGTAAACTTTTTTTTAATGAGTTTTAAGCACAGGGAAAAAAATGAACATTTGAAAAAAGAGAAAAGTAACATTGCAACAATTCACACTACGAACCGAAAAATGAACATTTGAAAAATCCGTAATACAAAAACTAACCATAAACCGCCAAGAAAACTAACCTTGCATGAGTCAAGTTCTGGCATGAAGTGAGGAGGAACTGGGTGGAGAACAATCCAGTGTCATCGCAGTTGAAGACTTGTTGCGGAATGTAGCCTTCGTCCTCCACTAATTTTGTGAAATTTTTCACAAATTCTTTCGCAGCTTCAGCGTCGGAACTAGCAGCCTCTCCATGCCTTACCACACTATGTTTATCTTGCGAAACTTTTCAAACCATCATCTACTGGCTTTAAATTCCTCACTTTCGCCACTCGTACAAGGATAGTTTTGCAGCAAATCGACATGAATCTTCCTGGCTTTCTCGCATAACATCGCCTCGCTTACGCTATCCCCTGCAAGTTGCTTCTCGTTCAGCCACACTAGAAACAGTTTTTCCACCTCTTCCAGCACTTGAGGCCTCTGCTTGGTTAACGCTGTAACTCCTTTTGCAACATCAGCTGCTTTAATAGATTCTTTCTTCTTTAGAATAGTCGAAATCGTAGATTTTGACTTCTTGTGCTCGGCGGCAAGATCAGTAACACGAACGCCACGCTCATACTTTTCAATAATTTCTTTCTTTGCTTCGATTTCAATTTTCTGCAAAACTTTCTTCTCACCACTCTTCACTTGCTTAGAAGCCATGGTTAACTGCAAAAGCACACGAAATACTGTAGAGCACAAAGAGTTCACAGGTAAAGCACGCACGTCTGACTGAGAACAATGAACAGGGAGAGGCTGAACACGTGCTTAAATACAGTAATCGGCGCGTACGAACCAGAAGGGAAATGAAATTAGAGCACAAAGAGTTCACAGCGAAAGCATGCACGCACGTGCAAGCACACACGTCTGACCGAGAACAATGCAGCGTGCGGAAATCATCGGCGCGCACAAACTGACAAGGAAACTGGCTTTTTCATATACCGAGTGTGTGGTCGTGAACCGAGGCAAAAGTTTGGCGAATCTTTTTGGTCGTAAACCGATTTGTACGTGTACCGAGATGTTCGTGAACCGAGGTTCCAGTGTACTTATGTTTTAGTGCTAATGACTAACAACGGAGATGCAGTCTGTATAGTTAATCAGCAGCTCTAGTCAAGATATGCCAAACTGAAGTAGTGAGTCTTCAGCCGGGATTTAAAAGCTGAGACCAATGGGGCATCTCTTATAGTAACTGGCAGACCATTCCACAGTTTAGGGGCTCTGTAACTAAAAGCTCGACCTCCCACTGTTATTTTATTAATCCTTGGAATCATAAGCAGACCGGCATCTTGAGATCTTAATCTGCGCTCTGGTTTATAAGTCATGACTAGCAAAATACCCACGCTTCGCAGCGGAGAAGTAGTGTGTTAAAGAGGTTATGTAAACATATATATACATAAACATATATACATATATATACATATCTACATATACACATATCTACATATACATATATATATACATATATACATATATATATATATATATATATATACATATACACATCCACATATATATACATATATTTATACACATATCAACATATATATACACATACATATACACACATACATACACACACACACATATATATTTATATATATATATATATATATATATATATATATATATATACACATACAGACACATATATATACATATACATATCTACATATATATACATATCTACATATATACATACACATACATAGATATATCTATATCTAAATCCCCGCGAAGTACTGCTTTTAAATTTTTATTAAGAAGAAAAGAAAACCTTTTTAAATTGAGGGAAAATATACCAATAACAATTTGTTAAGGATCTGTTTTTTTGTTAAGCTGCCTTTACACAGCCTCTCCGCTGTTTTATAAACGAACGCCATATAAGGCCGTCCTTTCTCCTAGCTTAGTGGTTCTGTATTCTTTTATTGTTCGTTTATAAAGATTGTTATAGTTATTGTGTAGCTATTTGAGACTCACTGTTCTGTTCAGGTACCCATTTCCTTTATGTAGTCCGCGGATTCTCCGCTATTTTTTGTTCGTTTATTGCAATTATAGTTATTTATTGATTCCCTTCTTTAGCTGCTCATATAAGGCGCTCTGCTGTTTTTTTGTGAAGCAGCCTTAACACAGCTTTTCCGCTGTTTTATAAACGAACGCCATATAAGGTCTTCCTTTTTCCTTGCTTCGCCAAGGCAGGAGCCTTTTTATTTAATCCACGGGTTCTTCGCTTTTTTTTTTGCTTTTTTTACGATTGTTATAGTTCTGTTTGTATACCACGTTGTCAGTTCAGCACTCCGGTTGTAATATGACAAAGCCGTGCAAGCTTACTGTTAAGAATGCAATGTATAGTTGTACAGGAGAAAAGCAATCTTGCCTCAAATCAATGGCAACCTTTTGTAGGTCTATGAACTTAATTTAAACTTTAGGTTTACACGGTGCTTTTTTTCCGAAGTACCTGCACTCAAGAATATGTCTGTATGTGTCAGTCGCTCAAATCCCCGCGCTTCGCACCGGCGAAGTACTGCTTTTAAATTTTTATTAAGAAGAAAAGAAAACCTTTTTAAATTGAGGGAAAATATACCAATAACAATTTGTTAAGGATCTGTTTTTTTGTGAAGCTGCCTTCACACAACCTCTCCGCTGTTTTATAAACGAACGCCATATAAGGTCTTCCTTTTTCGTTGCTTCGCCAACGGAAGCAGCCTTTTTATTTAATCCACGGGTTGTCCGCTGTTTTTTTTGTTCGTTTATTACGATTGTTATAGTTCTGTTTGTATACCACGTTGTCAGTTCAGCACTCTGGTTGTAATATGACCAAGCTGTGCAAGCACACTCTTTAGAATGCAACGTATAGTTGTACAGGAGAAAAGCAATCTTGCCTCAAATCAATGGCAACCTTTTGTAGGTCTATGAACTTAATTTAAACTTTAGGTTTACACGGTGCTTTGTTTCCGATGTGCTGCGTTCAGTCAGTTCATGTGAGCCGCTGTCTTGTGTGATGTGGCGATGTCCACTGCTTTATTTAATGTTATCTAAGACCCGGCACTTAAAAGTTTCTTGCTACAGCAATTTTTAATCTGTTACAAAGTCATCCAAAGTCTCGTTTATACCTCGTGTCTTCTCATTAAACTTGTATCTCGCGAATATGGTATTGCAAACGGCAACGGGAGCGTTTCTCATTAAATTTGTATCTCACGAATATGGTATTGCAAACGGCAGCGGTAGCGTTTCTATAAACTTAATTTAAACTTACGTTTTACACCGTGCTTTGTTTCCGCAGTATCGAAGTGATCACTCGTGCTGCATTCAGTCAGTTCACGTGAGCCGCTCTCTCGTGGCTTCTCAATTGTGTAATGAATGTTTTCTTCAGCGCTCTTTGGGGCTCTTCCTTGTTTTCAGTTCACGTGATTACGTAGGAGGCGTGATGACGCGATACGCGACTCCGCCTCCTCCATTACAGTATATGGACAAAAAAGAGGTTCCAGTTATGACCATTACGCGTAGAATTTCGAAATGAAACCTGCCTAACTTTTGTAAGTAAGCTGTAAGGAATGAGCCTGCCAAATTTCAGCCTTCCACCTACACGGGAAGTTGGAGAATTAGTGATGAGTGAGTGAGTGAGTGAGTGAGTGAGTGAGTGAGTGAGTGAGTGAGTGAGTGAGTGAGTGAGTGAGTGAGTGAGTGAGTGAGTGAGTGAGTGAGTGAGTGAGGGCTTTGCCTTTTATTATATTAGTATAGATAAGTTCAGACAAGTAAGCTGGACCTTGGCCATTTAATGCTTTATATGTTAAAAGGAGGACTTTGACATCTGTCCTAAACTTAACCGGGAGCCAGTGTAAGGATTTAAGAACTAGAGTTATGTGTTGGTACTTTCTTGTTCTTGTAATAATTCTTGCACCAGCATTTTGGATTAACTGGAGGATATATAAAGAATAGTTTGAACATCCAGTGAACACCACATTGCAGTAGTCAATCCTACTAGAAATAAATGCATGAATTAATTTCTCAGAATCCTGTTTATTTAGAAAGCGCCTTAATTTCCCAACATTTTTAAGATGGAAGAACATGATTTGGACAACTTTGTAATATGTGCTTTAAATGACATGCTAGAGTCAAAGATAACTCCTAGATTGCGGGCTTATTCAGTAAAATTAATGGTGATTCCAATGATCACAAAATATTGTTGTGATTAGCGTCATTCCCTCCAACAATTAACATCTCTGTTTTATCGGTGTTTAAAGACAAGTAGTTCTCATCCATCCACTCCTTTAATTCACTAACACAACTAATTAAAGACGACATCAGAGAAACTTCATTTGATCTAAATGAAAGGTATAACTGGGTGTCATCTGCATACGAATGAAAATTAACATTATGTTTCCTAATGATAGATCCCAGTGGAAGCATGTAAAGTGAAAACAGTAAAGGTCCCAGTACTGAGCCCTGCGGGACACCATATCTCACTTCTGTGTATAGTGATGGAGTACTGTCAGCAAATTTCTGTACATATTGGAATCGATTTGATAAATAAGAACTAAACCAAGCGAGCACAGTGCCTGTAAGCCCAACATCATTTTTTAGCCTGTGCAGTAAAATAGAATGGTCAGTGGTGTCAAATGCTGCACTTAAGTCTAACAACATAATTACAGATGAGTTTCCTTCATCACAGGATATCAGAATGTCGTTTACAACCCGCGTTAGTGCTGTTTCTGTACTATGACCAGTGCGGAAACCACACTGGAATTTCTCAAATGAATTATAATGCGTAAGGTGTGACTGAAGCTGATTGCCGACTAGTATTTTAGAGAGGGTAAATTTGAAATAGGCCTATAATTATTTAGTATGTGTGGGTTTAGGTCTGACTTTTTAAGTAATGGTTTAATGACTGACACTTTTAGTGCATCAGGTACTGTGCCATGCAATAATGAACTATTGATAATGTTTAGAATAGGCGCTGCAAGAACATCCACTGCACTTTTTACTAGTTTTGTTGGCACTGGATCTAGGGAACAAGTAGTGGGTTTCATTTTAGAAATTAAAGTTAAGACTTCTTGCTCTGTTACAGGATTAAAATTACTAAAGTGCTGAATGCAATGTGAGGCAGGGTCTGCTAAGCTAGTATAGTATGCAGTTTGTACTGTGATGCTGAGATCTGGGATCTTATATTTTTAATTTTCTCATTGAAGAAGTTCATAAAGTCTGTACAGCAAATATCTGTTGGTATTTTGAACTGTGGATATGAATTCCCATTTGTTAATTTAGCAACTGTTCTAAACAGCACCCCAGGATTTTTATTATTGCTATCTATTATTGTAGAATAGTATTCTGAGCGAGCTTTAAAGAGAGCTTTTTTATATTTTTTAACACTCTCTGTCCATGCAGTTTGAAAGACATGTAGCTTTGTTGTTCTCCATCTGCGCTCCAGTTTTCAACACTCTAATTTAAGAGCTTGTTTTTTCATTAAACCAGGGAGAGTTTCTATGTGCTTTGATCATATTTGTTTTAAGGGGAGCCACTGCGTCCAGAGCATCTCTCAAGGTCACATTATAATTTGATGTTAGCTGATCTAAATTGTTTTCCACGTTTATATTTGATGTTAACTGATCTAAATGGTTTTCCACAATTACACTCGACTTACTCAAAGTATCTATAAATTTTGAAGCAGAATTACAATCTAGATGTCGCAGTGTCTTTGTTTTAATCTGTGAGTGCGTTGGCAAGGGCAGGACTAAATCAAATGTAATTAAGTAGTGATCGGAAATTACTTCATTTAATGGAGTAATATTTAAATTTTGAATTTCAACTTTGTAAGTTATAATTAAATCTAATGTGTGGTTATGAGTTCGACCTTTGACAATCTGACAAAATCCTACTGAATTTAACAAATAAGTAAAACATTTGCTAAAAGTGTCAGTTTCCACATCAATGTGTACATTAAAATCAGCACTACGTGATCATAATTTATAGCCAAATCAGATAAAAGGTTGCTAAATTCAGCCATGAACAATGAATATGGCCCTGGTGGTCTGTAGACTAGCACTGTTGGAATCTGTTTTAATATTTAAAATGAATGCCTCAAAGGATGTAAAATCGCCTAAATTTTTAGGTGTGATTTGCATTTTGTTACAATGAATTATTCCAAGGCCTCCCCCTCAACCAGAATCTCTAGACCTATGAAGGAACGAGTATCCATCTGGTGACGCCTCAGCTAGGGGAACAGTGTCAGATTTACTAAGCCAGGTTTCAGTGAGAAGACATAGATCAGGTTTTGTACTTAATATAATATCATTTACCAAAACAGTTTTACTGCCAAGGGAGCGAATGTTCAATAAGCAGCATTTGAAAACTGCATGCTTCTTTCTGAGCTGGTGATATATTTTTTGTTTTAATTTGAAGTAAATTTCTATTACAAATGCCCCTGGTAGAGGGTCTGGTTGTATCCCTTGGTCTAATTATACACCTTATTTTTTGGTTATCAAGTAATTTAAGGTTTGCATCAAGACTAAATTTACTGGATGCCCCACAGCAGGGATTATGGGTAATAGCTTCAGGATAGTAACACGTGGGATAAACAACAGCCTGTGATTTAATATCACATGACTGCAGCCTGGATGGTGCTCTACACTGCAAAATAACTTAGCCTAGAAATAAAATAAAAACACTGAATTTCAGGAGAAAATTACTTAATATTAGTGAAATTATCTGTCCTTGCAGCAAGATAATTTTACTTGCCAAGAAATCTTAAAATAAGTTAGTTCCAGTCTAGAAATAAGAAAGCTCTTATAGGTGTTCAAAGGTTTGAAATAAGTAGAAAATACTGTTTTTTAGAACAAATTACTTGAGATTAGACTTTCTACAGTGGAGATACACTGAATATTAGAAAACAATTTTTAATTCATTTGTTTTGCATTCTTAATTTTAGCACACTGAAAAATGAAGGCCAAGGAACAAGAGAATTAATCACTAATATAAGTGGAAAATTCTTGATACCAGTGGAGAAAGAAAGTCTTGTTACTTGAAACAAGTTAGCTCATCTTGAAATAGGTAGTTCAATATTTAATCTCAGAGCATATATCTTAAAACAGAAAATTATTTTACAAAAATCACAGAATAAGAAAAAAACATATGATTATTAAGAAATAAATGCTTGAAATAAGCAAAATTATATGCCAATGGGGTGAGATATATTGACTTGGATTTTTAAAAAATCCTGAAAGTAGTTAATTTCAACACATACTAAGCTATATTTGCATGATATATACAATAAATTTCAGTCCACCTACAAAAGAATAAGGTAAAAGTAGCACAGTGCTCTCCTTTTAGGATGGTCTTCATTTCAAATTGAAACCAAATATTTTAGCAGAGGTTTGAATTAGGAATGCATTCCTACATTCAAGACACATAATTAATATATAATTTCCTGATATATGTTGGCTTCCTGAATAGATAAAATAACTTACAATAAAGATATAATCATTAGCATTGCTCTTTATTTAAGTATTACTTCAGTATCCAACAGCACTACTGCTGTGTTTACAATACAGAAACAGAGAAAAACATAAGCACATGAAAATTAGTTGACACAGGAAGATTACCTTGTATATAACACAAACGTCATATCCATATCAGTATTGTACATTGTAGTTCAGGACTGTCTCATCTTGTCACAGTCAGAAATGCATAACAAACTTAATTACATAAACAAAATTTTAACAGTGGTAACAAGACAAAGAAAATACAACCTAACATGTTACAATCCACAAAATATCAAATTATCTACAATTTATCTAATTGATTTTCAAATATGGTAATTATATATAGTACATCATAGACATGCATTCCCTGTTCTACATTTGGCTCACACAATTTTTCTTCTAGCATATTTGTATTTTCCCATCGAATTGTGTCCAGTAATATTTCGGTTTGAATTGCAGAGAGGACAGCGGCATTGCACTTAGGATATGTTAGTTGTAGTGCATAATAGTATGCCATAAGGTACATGATACCTTCCTGCAACATTTCTTGAGGGAAAGTTGTCAAATGGTCACTTCCAATAGCTAGCATGCAGTTTTCTTGGTCCACAATAAGGGCAGCGCTAGTCAGTGGTTAGTCTTTGCTGTAGAAAGGCATCAGGATTCTCTGAGGTCTTCAAGACAAACAAAAACCAACAAAGAAAATAGGCTGAATTTATTTTATCCTCTGTAGTCCTATACAGATTTATTATACATTTACTTATTTATAATACTGAATTAATGCGCTAATTTTAACAGAGGCAGTTATACACAGCTTGTAATTGAAATAGCAAAGAAATCACTAAAAATTGAAGATTGTTATATTCTGTTGAGCCCTTTTAATCAAACCATTTAATGTATACAGTCCCTCACTTATCGCGGGAGATAGGTTCCAAGGCCAACCGCGATAACTGAATTTCCGCGAAGTAGGGACACTATATTTATTTAATTATTTAACGTGTATTTGGACGTTTTTAAACCCTCCCTGTATTGTGTACAACCCACCATTTACTCTATTAAAAACAGGGACAACTGCTAAGCAATATGAAATCGGTAGATAAGTTTACACTTACTGTATAGTGAAGTACACGTAGCAGCTTGTAGGCGGTCATGACGTCGTCGACCTTGTTGCAAAGATTCCTAAAGCAGATTCCATCCAGACTACTGCCTTATCACGTCCACTTGCAACTCATTTTGCACCCTGGTTAAAGGACACTGCAGCCGTAGATCTTATATGCTTTTCCTCCTTTTTAAATAAAAAGAATCGATGTCCTGCAGCGGTGTAGCTGTTCCCTTCCTTCAACATATCCAAAACTTTTACCTTTTCTGCAATCATTTGCATCTTCTGTTGGTGCTTGGACACGGCCCCTGAAGCATTAGCACGTTAATGATGAATGAGTGAGATGAGACTTCCTGGTTAATGCAACACTCCGTCGCTGAGCCAATCAGCAGCACACAGGAACTTAACTGCGTGCTCTGATTGGGTAGCTTCTCAGCCATCCGCCAATAGCATCTCTTGTATGAAATCAACTGGGCAAACCAACTGAGGAAGCAAGTAAAAAGACCCATTGTCCGCAGAAACCCGCGAAGCAGTGAAAAATCCGCATTATGTATTTAGATATGCTTACATATAAAATCCGTGAAGTCGTGAATCCGCGAAAAGTGAACCGCGAAGTAGCGAGGCATTACTGTAATGTCATTCCTGTAGCTAACATTAAAAGCAACCCTGAAAATTGCTGCCAGTCACAGATGGATAGAATTGCAGTAATTGTCTTTATTTTTCCTTTAAGCAATGTAAAAATGCAAAGTTTTACCTTAAGGCCATGAACTAATGCCTCATGTTTTGTTTCCCAGCTTTTTTGGGGGTAGAGAAACTGAAGGAAACATGGATGGCAGAGCTCTAAACATGGCAATGGCATTTTTCACTAATGAAAAAAAAAATCTTATTAAATATCTTTCACATTATGTTCTAATATAACTCAAACATTCTCCTTTTAATAAAAACAACAACATACAGCAAGCTTTAAATTAAGAATGGTTTAAACCAAAAATTATATGATCTCTGGTATTATTTTTACCTACTAATATGCTAGAGCATGAACGAACAATTGAAATGAACCTTACATAGATCATATTTAAAGTTTTAATTATTCTTTAAAATATTCCTTCATTATTTATACCTTGTAAAATAAAGACACAATAGTCTCGTAAAGGTTTGTGGTTTCCGGCCCTGTATACTGTACAGTTAGGACAAATTCAAAAATTACAGTCCAGACAACCATTGACAGTTTACCATCCGAACGACATATGGTGGAAAGGGGGGAAGATTTATAGTGAGGGACCGGAATTAATCAGAGGAAAGCTGGGTAGGGAATCGTAAAGGACGCTGGGAGTCCTGACGTCATCAGGGTGTAGGAAAATGAGGAAGTGGCAAGCCCTTAGAGCAGGGGTACTCAATGACGGTCCTGGAGGTCCGCAGTGGCTGCAGGTTTTTGCTCCAACCCAATTGCTTAATAAGAAGCACTTACTGCTCAAGTAACACTTCTGCTTCACTTTAGTTGTCTCGCTCGTTAAGATTTTGAACCCTTATTGCTTATTTTAGTCATAAACAGCTGTAGTCTTGGTTTTTAATTGCTCCTTATTAGCAGTAACATGCAAATGACAAAAGAGACCAGCATTTCTCCATTTAGCTTGTTACCATTTACACCTCTGTATTTATCGTACACTAATTGGTTTAATTAAATATTTGGAAGGAAAGTGAAGAGAAAAAAGTGAAGGACTAAGAATCACTCATCCATTTTAGTGTTCAAATCATTCGGATGATATCCTTAGAAAGAGGAAGAAACTCCAGGATATGAGAATGACCTGACATAGCAGAGTAAAAGCACTAACGAGCCATGGAATTAAATTGGCAATAATTGCTTTCTAATTAAGCAACCGGGTTAGAACAAAAACCTGCAGCCACTGCGGACCTCCAGGTCCGTGATTGAGTACCCCTGCCTTAGAGTCATGGTGTCGTCGTTTCCTTCTTTCTGGGAAAAGAGAGAGAGAGAGGTTAGTTGCCCGCCATTCCTTTTTGGCTGTAGACTTCGCGCTGCTTCCTGGGTCGTTCTGCGGCTCCCTATGAACGCGTGCGTGACATGGCCCCCCCCCTCAGCCCAGACCCGTCGGGGCGGGCGCACCGGACCGAGAGGTCGTGAACCCGGGAGAGGGCGTCAGCATTGGCCTGAAGGTTACCTCGGCAATAAGTGACGGTAAACTTGTATGGCTGAAGGTCCAAAAACCACCTGGTGACCCGGGTATTCGACTCCTTATGTAGTGCCATCCATTAGAGTGCGGCATGGTCCGTCACTAGGGTGAACTCCCGGCCCAACAGGTAGTACCTCAGATGAGTCACCGCTCACTTAATGGCCAGGGCTTGCCTCTCCACTGCTGCGTACCTGGTCTCCCGGTCCAACAGTTTCCAGCTCAGGTAGAAAACGGGGTGTTCGACACCATCGACACTTTGGCTCAGCATGGCACCCAGGCCTGTGTCTGAAGCGTCGGTCAGGAGAAGAAAGGGCAGAGTGAAATCAGGGGTTTTTAGTATTGGTGCCGTGGTTAGGGCCGCTTTTAGGTCACTGAATGCCTGTTCTGCTTTATTGTCCCATACCACGTACAAAGGAGCGCCCTTCTTTATTAAATTAGTCAAGGGTGCTGCTTTTTCAGAGAAGCGGGGTACAAACCGGCGGTAATACCCGGCTGTAATACCCGGCTAACCCCAAGAAGGCCTGCACCTGTCTCTTGGTATTCAGACGGGGCCATTCCAGGATGTCTTTGATCTTGGAACATTGTGGTTTCACCTGCCCCCGCCCCACTAGGTAGCCTAAATATTTGGCCTCCTTCAACCCGAAGAAACATTTGCGCGGATTTATACGGAGGCCAGCCTTCGCTAGTGTGGCGAGGACAGCATACATCTGCAAAATATGTTCCTCCAAGGTGCTGGAATAGATGACGACGTCATCCAGGTAGGCAGCACAGTAGGACTGGTGGGGCCGAAGCACTCTGTCTACCAGTCGTTGGAAAGTCGCTGGCGCCCCGTGCAGTCCGAATGGGAGGACCTTATATTGTCAATGGCCACTAGGGGTACTGAAGGCTGTTTTCTCTTTCGCAGATGCCGTTAAGGGAATTTGCCAGTACCCTTTGGTCATGTCAAGAGTAGTCAGATATTGAGCCATACCCAAGCGCTCTATAAGGTCATCCACCCTGGGTATCGGGTACGCATCAAACTTGCAGACCTGGTTAAGACGTCTGAAGTCATTACAAAATCTCCAAGAGCCGTCGGGCTTGGAAACGAGGACGATAGGACTGGACCATGGGCTATGACTTTCCTCAATAATGTCCAAGTCTAGCATCCGTTAGATTTCCAATTCGACCTCTGCACATTTTGCCTCCGGGAGGCGATAGGGCTGTTCCCTGACCACCGCCCCGGGTTCTGTAATGATGTCGTGCTCAATCAACGAGGTGCGGCCCGGTGTCTCGCTAACCACTTCGGGGACGACTAGGATAGCCTGCTCTAGTTCCTGCCATTGGGATGTTGTCAAATCATGGCTGAAGTTAAGGTTTGTTTTGTTTGAGAAGAGGGAGAGGGATGTACCGGAGAGTGGGGGGTCTTCCCTATCTCTCCACGGCTTCAACAAGTTCACGTGGTACACTCTTTCGCATGGGCGGCGATTCGGTTGTCGGACCAAATAGTCAACTAGCCCCTTTCTCTCCTTCACCTCATAAGGACCCAGCCAATGGGCCAACAGTTTGGAATGGGATGTGGGTACGAGCACCATCACTCGATCCCCAGGCTGGAATTCCCTGAGAACTGAGTTTTTATTATAACACCGCGCCTGCGCTGTTTGAGCCCGCATCATATGGTCTTTTAGTATGGGTCTGATTTGTGTTAGTCTATCGTGCAGTTGCGCGATATACTCCAAAATATTTCTGGATGGAAGAGCCTCCTCCTCCCATCCTTCCTTTACTATGTCCAAAAGTCCCTGGGGTTGGCGTCCATACAGCAATTCAAAAGGGGAAAAGCCTGTGGAAGCTTGGGGTACCTCCTGATATGTAAAAAGCACGAGAGGCAAAAGTTGGTCCCAGTTCCTACCATCCACGTTGACTACCTTGCGTAGCATTTGCTTAAGCGTCTGGTTAAAGCGCTTGACTAACCCGTCGGTTTGTGGATGATAAACAAACGTCTTAAGATGCGTAATACGGAGTAACTTGGCCACCTCCCTGAACGTATCCGAGGTAAAGGGAGTACCCTGGTCCGTGAGGACTTCTTTGGGTATTCCCACTCTGGAAAAAAGGTGTACAAGTTCCCGTGTGATAGTCTTAGTATTAGCGGAGCGCAATGGAACCTCCTCTGGGTATCGGGTTGCGTAATCCACCATGACCAATATATATTTATGGCCACGGCTCGAAGGTTCAAGGGGTCCCACAATGTCGACTCCGATTCTCTCGAAGGGAATATCGACGAGGGGAATTGGCACTAGAGGAGCACGAGCCCGCCTAGGGATCTGGCGTATCTGACAGTCCGGGCAGGATTGACAGAACCGCCGGACCTCCTCGTTTATTCCTGGCCAATAAAAGCAAAGTTTTATCCTCTACAAAGTTTTGTCGGCCACGAGATGGGCGCCTAGGAGGTGGGCGTGCGGTAGTTCACACACTTCCCGCCGGTAGGTCCGCGGGACTAGCAACAACTTCCGCACCTCGCCTTCGTGGGTCGCACTCGATACAACAGATCATTCTCCAAAACAAAATAGGGCTCCGGTGGTAGGGGACTCACTGACAACTGGCCATTCACAGAAACAACAGCATTCCTAGCAAACTTAAGGGAATCATCATTCCACTGTTCATGTTTAAAGGAGGCCGGTGTAGACCTATACTGGTGCGCCACCCGGCCTGAAGGGTCGTCTGTCGCCGGGAAGTAGTCGATTGTTTGGCTCGAGCCCTCACTCGGTATTTCCGGGTCAGGGTCTGACGCCTGGGAATCTTCCCCCCGGCGACTTACGTCATCACTGTTTGCCGCATGGCACGGCGTGGGATCCGCAGGGAGGGTGTCCCGCCCACTCATAGCAAGACCCAAGTTGATTTCAGGAGTGGTTTTTGTTTTACCGCATTTTATATTTGACCAGTCGTGTCCCAGTATCACAGGGAAGGAAGGTTCAGGAAGCACAGTGACCGCCAATTGACACACTTTTCCCTTCCAAGTAATAAAGCACTTTGCGGACCAATATGCCCTGGTCTCTCCATGTACACAGGTAACTCTCAAATGTTGATTTAACCACTGTCGCGGTAAAACATAACGGCGAGCAACAATGGTAATGTTACTCCCAGTATCAAACAATGCCAACACAGAATGCCCATTTACCAACACCACTCCTACGTTAGGGATAGCCAAGAGATTAGACACAGCATCATACCTCTCTCCTAGCGACAGGGTGCAATCCATGGGCTCCACGTACAAAGGGCAGGCAGGTAAGATGTGGCCGACCTCGCCACACTTGAAACAGCGCGGCGAGGACGGTTTGTCTCGAGGCTTGCTCACTGCTTCTGCCGCGCTAGGCTCGGGGTTGACAGCACGTCCCTGTCGGGCTCCGCAAGCCGGCTTTTCCAACCCCTTCCTCCTCGGGGAGGTCGTAATAGGCCCGCTGCACGACGCCCTTCAGATACAGCGCCAGTATGGATGCCCAGTCCGCCCGCGGCCACTGATTCCTAGTGGCTGTCCTCTCAAAAATCCCTAAGTAGGACTCGATGTCATCTGTCTCCGAGAGGTGTACAATCGGTGGAGACGGAGGCCGGGCTGGCTCAGGTATTACCGCATCCGGAGCATCGAGACGGGCTGTGGTTTCCTCGAGCTTCCTTTTTGTAGCCGCATGCTCAAGCTGTAGCTTCTGGAGCTGCGTTGCTAGGGACGTCAGGACAGCGTTCAGGTCCTGTCCTTCGCTCATTTTTCCGGACTTCAATTCTGCCGACTACGCCACTGTAAAATAAAGACACAATAGTCTCATAAAGGTTTGGGGTTTCCGGCCCCGTATACTGTACAGTTGTTTCCCAGCTTTTTTGGGGGTAGAGAAACTGAAGGAAACATGGATGGCAGAGCTCTAAACATGGCAATGGCATTTTTCACTAATGAAAAAAAAAAATCTTATTAAATATCTTTCACATTATGTTCTAATATAACTCAAACATTCTCCTTTTAATAAAAACAACAATATACAGCAAGCTTTAAATTAAGAATGATTTAAACCAAAAATTATATGATGTCTGGTATTATTTTTACCTACTAATATGCTAGAGCATGAACGAACAATTGAAATGAACCTTATATAGATCATATTTAAAGTTTTAATTATTCTTTAAAATATTCCTTCATTATTTATACCTTGTAAAATAAAGACACAATAGTCTCGTAAAGGTTTGTGGTTTCCGGCCCCGTATACTGTACAGTTAGGACAAATTCAAAAATTACAGTCCAGACAACCATTGACAGTTTACCATCCGAACAACATATGGTGGAAAGGGGGGAAGATTTATAGTGAGGGACCGGAATTAATCAGAGAAAAGCTGGGTAGGGAATCGTAAAGGACGCTGGGAGTCCTGACGTCATCAGGGTGTAGGAAAATGAGGAAGTGGCAAGCCCTTAGAGTCATGGTGTCGTCGTTTCCTTCTTTCTGGAAAAGAAAGAGAGAGAGGTTAGTTGCCCGACATTCCCTTTTGGCTGTAGACTTCGCGCTGCTTCACGGGGTCGTTCTGCGGCTCCCTATGCGCGTGTGCGTGACAACCTAATAAAGGATAGTGTCAGTCAGTTTATTATTCTGTTGTGTCTTAAAAACATGCTAGACAAAACTATTTACAATGCTAATAAATGGCTTTTTAAAAACATGACTAAAGGGAAAAAATTATTTCAGAATAACACAGTTCAACTTTCTAATACAATGAAGAAAAGGGAACCTGGAATTCACAAATCAATAGTTACTGGCAAAGAGAGCAGTAATAATATTTTGCATGACAATTTCTCAAAGTTTGGCTTACTATAATATAAACTTGGTCTTTATGGAAAAAATGGCATAAAAAAAGTGCAACCCTTTGAGCATCAACTGCAAAATATCATAACTTTAATCAACTTCAATTTGACTTTCATTTAGGCCTATCATGCTGCAACACTGAGTAAAGTGCATAACTAACTATAAAATGAGTTTGAATAAAATATGCATGACAAATGTTACCATCATCGTGCATATGTGGAGGCTTCAGGATCTTCTTCATTACTCCATACAGCTGTGCTTTTCCATAAAAACTGGTCCATTTGCTCTTAACTTCTGTGATGTAGTTAAGATTATTCCAACTAAGAATACAATGCATTTGATCCATTACCTATAAAATAAGCACACTCTTAAGTCAGCACATATTTTGTTTTAAGAAATCATTTTCAAAAATATTTCAGTCAAATGTCTGTGTTTTATGTACTTACATGATCCAGTTCTTTAAAGCATGGGTAAGCCTCCCATAGAATCTATAAATGACCTCTGTGCATTAAATTCATGATCAAGGAGCTAGGTAACTGCAAATTTATTTGGCTTTGGTTTCTTGTAAAGGTCCTGCAGTGTTTTGTAGTGTCTGGCCTGTATTTAGTGGCTGTCAACTATTGTGTCAACAGCTCCAAAAACATATAAATGAATAATCCAATCAGTTGTGTTTTCTAAACAGTCTGAACTAAGATGGGATATGACCATCTCTATTGTGCACTTACCAGATGGTTCACATTCTTTCTCTGCTGTAACTTCTTGGGTACGACTAGAAGGTGACACAATAACAAGCATCGCTGAAGCAATAGAATTCCCCGAAGATGCAGTGGAATCGGCCTCGCATGAATTCTCGACTTCAACGGCATCAGGCTTGTCAGTGGTGATGCCGAGACATCTCTTTATTTATTTAAGGCATACAGTCCTGTCACTTCTGAGGTATTGCAGATATTCTGTACCCTTTTCAGGAATTGTTTAAACACAGGTTCCTGTAATGCAAGTGAATACAAGGTGTGACTGCTCAGTTTAAAACCCCTATAAAAACTAGTTACTTACACTCACCCATGAATTTTGATCTTCAGCTGCACATAGCTTTGGATAATACTTGACTATACGTTTTGCCATTGAAGAAACCTCATGTTTGGAGGTATATTTGTCTTCCTTTGTTGTTGTTCTCAGTATGGGCACTATGGTGGTCACTGTGTTTCTAATTAATCTACAGCGCAGATCCTTTGAAAGAATACAATGCTCCTCTTTCCCTATGCGCTGCAGTGTTTTCTGACCTGCTCCAACTCACTGCCACTATGAAGTATGTATTCAGGGCTTGGTAGTTGAATGATTTTAGAGGGGCTGGCTTATACAGGAAAAGGACATTGAAAATAGTCACCAGTTTTCAATAAACTGTTTATGAATTATGAAATTTGATGAAGCCTGACATAAATGGAAATATTTACTTTTATTTAACGTAAATGAAATTAGTAATCAAAGACAGCATTGCTCAAATATCTGACCACTTATATTTTCATTGTTAAAATTTTTAGGTAACTAAAAACAAGATAGTAGTCATCATCTTTACTTCCTGATAAAACACAAACGATATGTGCTCAGATATCTATTTACTGTATATGGAGTATTTTCACAATATGTTGTATTGAACTAAATAAGTGCTACATGAGTACTGTGAAATTCTTACTTCTGTGTGCTAATTAACATGTAACACGCTATCATTCTCTTGCGCCGTGATAAAGTTTATCAAAACATTTGTATATTAATATAGACTTTGTATAAATGACAAACATACATAAATATGTGTTTACACAAAGATTCATATGGTGAGGTGAACATGTTGGGGAAACAGCCTTGATGGATGCATGAGCTGTGCTGTGCTCAGGTGACATTTCAAACTGCTTTTATTGAATTATGGACAATTTTAATTGAGAAGGACCAGGCCCAAGTTTCTACTCTTCAAATTTCCACATCTATAAATATGTTTTTATGTTGTCATCACTTTCATATCCCTATTATCATTTATATTTCTCCCCTGCTTGATCTCAAATATCATCAGGACATGGACACTTCTGACATGTAAGTTGCTAGAGAAGCCTTTAATCTCAACAAAAAGAACATAGCAAAAGTGATAATAACTACATTGTTTGCTCAACAATATTTCTTAAATAAATAAATAAATAATGCTGACCTCTTGATGTACTGCTGTCTGTGAGGTTTTCTTCGAAGGAAATGTTCAGATCTTCACGTGAAAGAGTCCCAAGAAGATCTTCTGTAACATTTGCAACTTGAAAGCCACAGAGAAGACCAGTAATTCATTCATATTTGGACGTGCAACGCAGTTAGAACTTGGCACATTTTTAAAAGATACATTTCAATTTATTTTTCAGCAAGCAGAAGTCTGTATCAGAACATCTTTAACAACTTTTTAAATAAATCACTGTAACAAATAAATCAACGACATTTAACTAACATTTATTTCATAATATCTCTCTGTATATATGAAATCTAACAATCATGGCGCTCGATAAAAAAAGTCCGGTGTTGCTGTGCAACCTCAAACCACTCATTAATGCCTAAACTGGCAAGAGAAGCACTAAATGTACCAATATGTTCGAATGCAAGAACTGTGTGCAGTGTAAGTTATAATTCAGGCCAGTGTTTGCTGGATAAATTGCAAAGGTGAAAACCGGAAATGAAAAAATAAATATTTATAACATAAACACCTGCATTTATTTTAAAAATTTTATGTAATGGTTACATGAAACTAGCTTGCCCCACTACTTCTGTTTTGTGTCGTAATGATTCTAGGTATCAACGTAGACAGGTGAATTCTTGTTAATTCATAAAAACAGAATGCACTGCAGCAACAGTAAATGTCAATTTGAAACTTACCTTTTAATATTTCCAGTGTGACTTCGTCAAGTGAATCCATTGGTTTACAGTATATGTTACAAATATGTTACTTATCAGCTGCAAAGAGCAAAGCAGTATTTTAGCTAACTATGTAACGTTGTTAATAACCTTACGGTGAGAACGTTTCAAAATGTAACATCTGATGCGCGGGAAAGCTAAGGACACTTCACAGGGAACGCGTTTACGCATGCTCAAGGAAAGGTATGTTCCATTACATGACAAAGAAGGGATCAAAAAGAGCGCTGGATATTATATTTGTAAAAAAAAAATAACCATATTTGTAAAAAAAAAAACCAAACAAACAAAAAGAATGTAATTATACCGTTAGCTTTTCATATACTCAACAATGTCATTGACGTAAATAATTTTTTCTCCTAAAATAACGGAACGATCCTGTATATTACATCACATAACAGCTACAGTCGCTCAGCACTCGTGCTTTTTGCTGTTTAAACACCAAAGATGATTTGGCATTGTTTTATTTGCTGCTTGTTTGTGGCTTTGAGTTTAAAACGACTTTTGAACCATATCAACACTACACATTATATTGTTTGGAGTTTCAAGTTCATCATGCTGTGTCTTTGATAGAGCTGTTTTCCATCCATCCATCCATTATCCAACCCACTGAATCCGAACACAGGGTCACGGGGGTCTGCTAGAGCCAATCCCAGCCAACACATGGCACAAGGCAGGAACCAGTCCCTGGCAGGGTGCCAACCCACCACAGTAGAGATGTTTTGTCATTTGAAATTAAAATCCCTAACCTGGATAAATCCACCCATTTTGTTGATGCTATGAAGCTGGTTAATTTTAATTCCAGTGAGCCTATATGACTGAAAAACAAAATGTATATTCTTGTGAAGTACTACCATGGGGATATCATTGAACTATATAAAACTTTTAAAGATTCCTAAATTCTTGAACTTTTCTTTTTATGTTAATAAATTCCAGCAACACTGTTTGGATTAAGCCATTTATTTGACACAGTGAAAATACTCTTGCATCAAACCACCAGACACATTTTTTATACAAGAGTCATTTATTTTAAAATGTGGAAACCATTTTGATTTGAAGAAAAATATTACCATTTGAATATAATAAAGTACTACCCTTTGCAGGGAATCCAGCTGTTAAATCATAGTAGTTACAGGGAAAGGCCACTGAATTAGGCAGGTGTTAATCTGAAATGTCGTAGTTGTTAACAAAATCAAGGTTGTATTCTAAAACCTTTCTGAAATAAAAAGAGTTTAATTTAAGTCTTGGGGTTGTGTCTTACTCATTTCTTTAAACAAGACAAACCTAGAAAGTTCTGGTTCTTGAAATAAGAATACATGTCCTGCTATGCTTATTGCTGTAGTTGATAACAGGCTTTTCTCTCACAGTTGTGCTTTTTTTAAGTTGAAATTGTCTTGGAATTACACTTTTATATCTAAGTCAGATATCTTAAGACCAGTTATCTTGAATTGAGCAAAATAATCTAGCAAGTATCATTGCAACATGAGATATTTAATCTCTTGGGGCAAAATATTAGATATATTACCTTAAAATAAGAAATATTTACTTTTTAAGAAAAAATGTTTTGCTGTGTAATCAGTCAGCCAGGCAGTTTTGCTGCCATATTTTGGGATAATACGTAAGATCCCCTCCAGTTAGGATGAAGACCATCTCTTTTGAAAAATCCAGGCCTTTCCCAAAAATCATCCCAATTGTTCACGAACACTATGCTTTTATTTGCACACCAGGTTTCTAGCCAGCAGTGAAGGGAATGCAATCTGCTATAAATCACATCCTCTCTATAATCTTGATAAGGGGCCAGATACAACTAAATTCTGACATTTTCTTTTAGCTTTGGTGCATAGAGAGATGAAGTTCCTCTTTAATACCTCAGATTGCTGTAAATAAATATCATTAGTGCCGACATGCAGCAATAAGGTAGATACTTCTTCGTCTGCGACACAGTCCAATGCGGCCTCTATGTCAGAAATCTTGGCCCCTGCGAGGCATTTAACATTAACTGCTGGTTTAACATACTGTAGTTTGGAATTCTAACATTCCGCACTATGAAATCGCCAATTATGAGAACTTTCTCATTTTCAGTTTCCACAGGCGCACTGCGGAGAGCTGAGAATCTCTTCTGGGTCCGAATTGGATCTGGGTGCTGAGGGACTAAATTTTGGCTTCTTAGACCCCCGTCTTACTGTTACCCACTTGCCCTGTGACTGAATTGGCGCTGCTGACTTCGGCCGCACACTGACTACAGTGGGGCCTGGAGAGACTGAAGCCGAAGCCGAATCAGAAGTAGACGAATTGTCTAAACATACCGAGTCGATCCAATTTTTGGTTTGCCCAATTGCTATCAGATTCCTAACGCGGTCCTCCAATTCGGGTATTTTCCCGACTAACTCTAAATTAACTAAACACTTTTGGCAGGTGAAACTGTCTACACTGTCGGCCGGAAAACCTGAACTGTACATGCTGCAGGACACACAACATATAAACAACATACAAACATGGTGGAACATATTTCTCCAGTGTTCATTTGCTGCCACTTAATTGCAGAATTCAATTTAATTATTTGTCTTTAAAGCACTCAGTAGTTTGGCAGCCTGTTATATCTCAGACCTCCTTCACCCCCTACTTCACCTCTAGGTCTTTAAGATAATCAGCTCAAAAACTTCTGTCCATCTCATAGCCTTGGTTGAAGCTTAAAGGTGATTGTGCATTTTCTGTGGCTGCCCCTGCTCTATGTTCTTTTGCATTTGGTCTTTAAACACTATTGATATTTTTAAACCTCAGTTAAAATCTTTTCATTCACATATGAAGATGTTTAAAGGTGGTAGTGTTATATTTTATTATAGCCTTATAATGGTTTGGTATGATTTATGTTTGTGTTTAATTTAATTTGTTCTCCCTATGTCTGCATGGGTTTCCTCCGGGTTCCTCCCACTGTCCAAAGATATGCTAAATAGGCCCTAGTGTGTGCCTGGGGTGTATGTGTGTGTGTTTTCCCAGCAATGGACTGATTCCCTGTTCAGGGTTTGTTCCTGCCTTGTGCCCTATTCTGGGTGGGCTAGACTCCAGCAGACCCCCGCAACCCTTTTCAGGACAAAGAAGGTTGGAAATGACTATTTAATTTATATTTAAACATTTTTATATAGTTTTAGATTTAGATTTAGATTTTATTCTGAAGTTGTTTTTATTGTGTGTTTATTTAAAATACATTGATCGATATTCGTTCTTGTTAATTAGCTTTATAAATAAAATTTTGATTGATTGGTTATTAAAGATGAGGCTGGCCCTGCGGAAAGGGATGAACTTAGTTCTACTGCAGGATTCATGCCAAGGACAAGAGAGAGTTGTATTTCTGAGTAGATGGCAGAGATACTGAGGCAGATCAGAGCAATGTAGAGAAGAATGCTAAAAGCTTTGATAAATTTTCACATCTGCATTCCAAAGATCTTGATCTGTTTTTCTGCTCTAACCCCCAACAATCCCCAAAACACAGGGCATGTTGTTGTGCTAAAAATGATTGAAAAGCATGACATTAGATATTGAGGGTACAAAACTGTAGCTACCTTTACTCAACAAGACAATACTTGTGGGTTACCGTGGTGGCCTAGTAATAATGCCCCACAAGAGTGGGGGTGGGCTGGTCTGTATCAGGGCAGTAGTGCTGAAAGACAGTCCCACTCTATCTCTAGGATACAAAGTTACGACAGTCACAGTATAAAAAATGGTGACATGAATTTGACATTGCCTGAACTTTTGTTAGCCTTAATTGAACAGAATGATAGAGAGGATTTTAAATGAGAGCAGCAGAGATGCATAAAATGTTTCCTTTCAGGATTTAACAAGAGGATTGTCAGAGTCATTGCTAGGTCTGTTGCATAAAGAACTGTTATGGCCTTTTCACCATAACCATATCACTAACCAAGGGGGATTTTCCTGAAATCATCCTAACACTAAGGATTCTGTAAACTTATCTTAAAATATGTCTTTAATTTACAAGTGTTTCCCAAAACCCATTATAAATAAAGTAGCAGTTTAAATCCTTTGTAAACTGTACACTCCCTAACCCACTCCTTTAATTCAAAGTGCTTCTTAAACTAACTAAATCTTGCTGCAATAAAAAATGGTCTCCAGTTGGAACACAACATGAAAACTCTTCTTCTCCTTCTTTATTCTTTTTATTGTTATTCATAAGAATAATTATTTTTTTTATATAGCATCTCTGACCAGTAATAAACAAAAAATGTCTGTTTCATACCTTATATTTTAAAAGGAGCATCTGAAAAAACATCTTGGGGACATTTATTGAGAATGCATTTAGTTTTAACCTGTTTAATGTCTCCTAAAGTAATTGTGAATTTCCGTTATAAAGAAATATTTTTATGGTTTCATGAAATTTGTTACAATGGGATTCCACTGAAGCAGGGCTACTTTGATGTTAATACTGCTGGGTCCTCCCTCTGCCTTTATATTTCTTGTTTTGCTGGTTATTGGATTTTCTTGCCTCGTTATTCGGTTGAGCTTTTGGGATTTGTGTATTGAGACTTGGCCGTTTTGTTTGTTTTTTCTTTTTAGTAACAACCCTGCTGTATTCTTAGGCAAATGCTATTTTGCTCTTTTGAGCATTTTGCTCTGTTTTTCCTAATTTATTAAATAAATGAATTCTTTATAAAGATTTTTGTTGTCTATCTGTTAATAAGCTAGGGGTTTGTAATTATTCTCTTCCTTGTAGGGCATTTTGATATATTTTGGAACACTTCTTTATATTTTGAATGTTAAGCCATTTTTCTCCAGTTTACTCAAAGTTAGGCCAGAGCTGGGAGGTAGTTGTCTGGGGCAAGCAGGACTAGATATGCCTCATCTGGGCTGGCTAGTGAAGGTACTAGCCTTGCTTTATGGGTTGTCTATGAGGCCTCATACCATTTTTTGTTGTGTTTGTGAAACTTTCATGGTGAATTGCCAGCGACCCCAATCACAATAGTATATGTTTTTTCATCATATTCATTATAATGAAGAAGGGTCTGAAAAATGTAATAAATACTTTATGAGCTAATTTATATTTAATAAGAAATGTATACTGTACATTATAGGTTAATTGAAGATTTTAAATTGGGTTGTGAATTTGAATTTGTCTGTGAGTGAGCAGTGTGATTGGTTGCCATCTTGTCCATAGCTGATTCATGCTGCATACCTGATACTGCCAAGGCTCTTGCCCCACCATGACCCTGAATTGGATTAGAGAATTTAGAAATGATTTATTTGAGAGTTCTTTACATTATTACTTGTTCTGCTTCTTAATAAATCAGTATGAGTCATTATGCAGAGGTTGTGGCTGTTGGATATTAATATATAATAATGTGACCCTTTAAGTAACACCAATTACCTGGTGTTGTTTCAAGCACGGTGTTTCCTGGTTTAGTACTAAAAGAATTTTAAATCCTAATTTGAAACATTAATCAGGTTCTTCAAGGAACATATAACTATAACATGATCTCAGTGATTTCAAGATAAAAATTTAACAATACACTGTAGTTATAGTTTTTGATAGAACATATTAAGGGGTTGTGAATCTTGCTCATCAGCTGTCAATTGCTAAATAATATTCTAAATTAAAATAACAAGGAACTCTAATTTTATTTTAAGTTTAAGACGAGCTCAGCTGGCAGTGATTTTACTGCTAGTTCAGGGTTTTACTTTATTAATTAAGAAATGTCTCACAGAATCTGAACATAAATGCAAGAGAAATGACAGGATAAAATTCCAGTCTAGAGAATGATTTTTTTTTAAATTATGATTGAAACCTCTCTTTCCCTGTATAGAGAGTGCATGGTCACCATGTTTTTCTTATATCCCAAAGATATTTGTGTTAGGTGTTGATGGGCAACTCTAAAGTGACTGTGTATGAGTAAGTTAGTATGTGCTTTCCACTGGGATATATTAACATACTCTCCAGGGTCATCTCCTACTTTTCACAAAAAACAAATGATGCAAATAATTTACAACAGTATTTTATGTGCTCTTAAACCTTTTCATTGACATTTCGTCACTTGGCATTAAACATTGGAGGGATTATTATACATGAGTGCCAAATTTTCAGACAGTGTACTTGATATATCTATACTAATAAAAGGCAAAGCCCTCATTGACTGACTGACTGACTCACTCACTCACTCATCACTAATTCTCCAACTTCCCGTGTAGGTAGAAGGCTGAAATTTGGCAGGCTCATTCCTTACAGCTTACTTACAAAAGTTAGGCAGGTTTCATTTCGAAATTCTACGCGTAATGGTCATAACTGGAACCTCTTTTTTGTCCATATACTGTAATGGAAGGCAGCAAGATGGCAGTAGGAGACGGAGTTGCATGTCGCGTCATCACGCCTCCCACGTAATCACGTGAACTGACTGTGAACTCAGTACGTAGAAAAGAAGGAGGAGCCCCAAAGAGCGCTGAAGAAAACATTCATTACACAATTGACAAGGCAGCGAAACAATAAGAAGCGAGTGAGTGACGCATACAAGCATCTTCATAAGACACGAGGTATAAAAAAGCACGGTGTAAACCGTAAGTTTAAATTAACTTTATAGAAACGCTCCCGCTGCCATTTGCAATACCATATTTGCGAGATACAAGTTTAATGAGAAGACATGAGGTATAAAAAAGCACGGTGTAAACCGTAACTTTAAATTAACTTTATAGAAACGCTCCCGCTGCCGTTTGCAATGCCATATTCGCGAGATACAAGTTTAATGAGAAGACACAAGGTATAAACGAGACTTTGGATGACTTTGTAACAGAGTTAAAATTGCCGGAGCGAGAAACTTTTAACTGCCGGGTCATGTCGCGTGTTCTCGGGTAGGTACACCAAAAAATGTATACATTTATGC